>NC_079227.1:20836941-21126941 GCF_029633865.1 Lampris incognitus
CTCAACTTAGGGACATCTCCCATATTGTTTTTTACATTCCTGCTGCTATGCATATCTTTTTAAAAATTTCTTCGAAGGGTGTTGGTGACCGTCAGTACAACCGCATCATAAGCCAAAGTAGACGAGGTCTTCAGACAAGTTGTGATAGCTAAAGTCGAGCTGCTACCTTCGAGGGCCTGAAGAATTCTTGCAAAATAAGCTTCTGTACAAGTGCTCACATTGGATTTTCCACAGGTTAGCAATCACTCTCTAAAATAGGATTTCTCAGATTTTTTAAGCAATATATAGCAATATACAGCAATATATCAAATCTTCTCCCAGAAACCCACTGATATCTTTTCTCTTTTTATTGTTGATGATTACATTTAGGCGGCACGGTGGCACAGTGGTTAGCGCGGTCACCTCACAGAAAGAAGGTCCTGGGTTCGAGCCCCAGGATAGTCCAACCTTGGGGGTCGTCCCGGGTAGTCCTCTGTGTGGAGTTTGCATGTTCTCCCCGTGTCTGCGTCAGTTTCCTCCAGGTGCTCCAGTTTCCTCCCACAGTCCAAAGACATGTAGGTCAGGTGAATTGGTCGTACTAAATTGCCCCTAGGTATGAATGTGTGTGTGTGTGTGTGTGTGTGTGTGTGTGTGTGTGTGTGTGTGTGTGTGTGTGTGTGTGTGTGTGTGTGTGTGTGCGTGCGTGCGTGCGTGTGTGTGTGTGTGTGTGTGCGTGCGTGTGCATGTGCGTGTGTTGGCCCTGTATGATGGCCTGGCAGCCTGTCCAGGGCGTCTCCCTGCCTTCCGCCCAAAAACTGCATCCCCGCGACACTGAGAGCAGGATAAGCAGTACGGATAATGGATGGATGGATGATTACATTTACAATTGTATGACTGCCAAAACTGTGCATGACAATATCACTTTGCGAGTGAACCCTGCAGTTAGAATAGTTAAAGATGAAGTTGGGCATCCGGGCAGCGTAGTGGTCTATTCCGTTGCCTACAAACAGGGGGATCACCGGTTCGAATCCCTGTGTTACCTCTGGCTGGGTCAGGACTCCCTACAGAAACAATTGGCCATGTCTGAGGGTGGGAAGCCCGAAGTGGGTATGTGTCCTGGTCGCTGCACTAGCGCCTCCTGTGATCGGTCGGGGCACCTGTTCAGGGGGGAGGGGGAAGTGGGGGGAATAGCATGATCCTCCCACGCGCGCTATGTCCCCCTGCCGAAACTCCTCACTGTCAGGTGAAAAGAAGCGGCTGGCGACTCCACATGTATTGGAAGAGACATGTGGTAGTCTGCAGCCCTCCCCGGATCGGCAGAGGGGGTGGAGCAGCGACCAGGACGGCTAGGAAGAGTGGGGTAATTGACCAAGTACAAGTCGGGAGAAAAAAAAAAGGGGGGGGTCCAGAAATCAAAAATAAATAAAGATGCATTCTCAAAATGGGATTATTTCTAGTGAACTTAAATTAGCCTCATTTATGTCATGACACCTTCACATTCCCCTTGAACATCTACGATCTCACAGGCAGACTTAATTCCTGTACTCTGAGTGCTCTTAGTAAGACGGCATACACACACTTACACACAAACACACACACAGATACGCATAATTAAACCAGTATTGCAGAGCTGTGACTCTGCAAAAGATTGTGACCCCCCCCCCTTAAAGTGGAGCAGCATGGACTGTTGGGAAATGGTGGTAATTTAGTCGTTTATGTGCTGTAGACATTGGACTTATTGAATTCCTACAGCTTATTTTCTCCCCCTGTTAGCCTTACTGATTTGTGAGAACATTTCTTAATTGTTTGAGCCCAGTGCTGCCTCAGAAAGGATAGTCGATAAGGCTTTACGAGCTCCCTGCATTGCACCCTCATTCATATTTGGAGGAAAGTCTTTATGCTCAACTGCCTTTGCTCCCAATTCAATTGCAACTTTCCCGTCTCACTTAAAAAAGAGGCCCTTGAGGTTTGATCCTGCTGTACAGTCAAAAGGTGAAAACTGACTGAATTAAAAAAAAAAAAATACAAACGCAAAACATCAGACTACAAAGTATAAGGACAAATCATCACACTGATCTTCAGCAGATCACTGGAGCTGTGTGAAGTCCCTTCCTGCCCCGAAAACTGCACTATCATCCCGGTCCCCAAGAAACCCTGTCTCTCAGGATTAAATGTCTACAGGCCCGTCACCCTGATGTTTGTGGTCATGAAGTCCGTTACGAGACTGGTGTTGGCCCACGTGAAGGATATCACAGGCCCCCTGCTCGACCCACTGCAGTTTGCCTACTGGGTAAACAGCTCCATGGATGATGCAGTCAACATGGGACTTCACTACATCTTGTAACACCTCAACTCCCCAGGAACTTACACAAGGTTCCTGTTTGTGGACTTCAGCTCAGCGTTCAACACCATTGTCCCAGACATCCTCCACTCCAAACTCACCTGGCTCACTGTACCAGCCCTCACCTGACAGTGGATTTAAAACTTCCTGACCGACAGGAGGCAGCAGGCGAGGCTGGGGAAAATCACGTCCAGCACCTGGTGCCCCCAAGGGATGTGTACTCTCCCCTCTACTCTTGTCCCTCTACACAAATGACTGCACCACAGGAGATGCGTTTGTTAAAACTCCTGGACTTTGCAGACGACATAATCATCGGCTTCATCCGGGACAGTGATGAGTCTGCATACAGACAGGAGGTTGAAGAGCTGGCCCTTTGATGCAGGCATAACAACCTGGAGCTGAACACACTCAAAACTTCAGAGATGACAGTAAACTTCATGAGGAGCCCCCCAACACTGCCCCCCCCCACCATACTCAACAGCACTGTCTGCTGTAAAAAAAACCTTCAGCTTTCTGGGATGCACAATCTCCCAGGACCTAAAGTGGGCATCCAACACAGACACAATCATCAAAAAGGCCCAGCAAAGGATGTACTTTCTGCACCAGCTCAGGAAGTTCAACCTGCCTAAGGAGCTGCTGATTCAGTTCTACTCTGTAATAATCCAGTCTGGCCTCTGCACATCCATCACCGTCTGGTCTGGCTCAGCCACCAAACAGGACAGGAATGAACTACAACGAACAGTCAGGACTGCAGAGAAAATCATTGGTGCCAACCTGCCCTCCATTCAGGATTTATACATCTTCAGTCAGGAAATGGGCAAGCAACATCACTGCAGATCCATCACACCCTGGTCACAACCTGTTCCAACCCCCCCCCCCCTCTGGTAGGTGCTACAAAGCACTGTATGCCAAATAACCAGAGAAAAGAACAGTTTCTTTCCACAGGCCGTCATTCTGATGAACACTTAAAACAGCCATATATCCATCCATTATCCAAACCGCTTATCCTGCTCTCAGGGTCGCAGGGATGCTGGAGCCTATCCCAGCAGTCACTGGGCGGCAGGCGGGGAGACAACTCCATACAGTGTCATACAGTCATACAGTGTCAGAAAAAAATCACTGTGCAATATACCTGTAACACTGAACATCTACATATAATATATATATATATATATATATATATATATATATATATATATATATATATATGTACTGTAATTTAAACAGCTTTAACTTATCATCATCAAAAATAAATCTAAGCAAGCTGTATATACTGTATATTGTATACACGCATATTCTGTCATTCCCACCTACCTCATGCATATAAATGAACCCGTTAACATATTTATATCAGCATTTTTGCACTCTGCACCATTGCACTATTGTCTTCCTATTACAACATCACTGGTATTGTTCTTTTCTTTTTTATAATATACTTTTTATATATCTCTATATCTGTACATAGTAGTTAAAAGTTTATGTTTACCTTGTTGCCTTTGATTTAGCTGTATGTCTATTCTGTGTAAGTATATGGAGAGCAATGGAGGAACCAGAGTCAAATTCCTTGTATGCAGGCTAAATAACATCTTATATAAATCAATATGGTTAGCCATCCATAAAAGCCTATACAGAGCAAGCGTGACTACCTCCCATTCATCCTCTTTGTATTGATCACAAGACCAGTATGAAGTAGAGTACCATGATATGAAGGTTGGGATCAAGGTAACATAGATTCATATGGGTGAAAGCTCCTTTATCACAATAACTTTCCAGTATTGATATGCTTTAAAAACTGAAGAAATTCAATAACAGTAATTAGAGGTTTCGTCAATTATTATAAGCCGAGGCCTTGGCCTCAATATCAACATTCATGCCAGCTAGCATCCCAAAGATAACATCGCCACAATGTCCTCTAAAACCACGCCATCCTAAACCAGAGCTAACAGCAGGTCTGTCACTACTAATAACAAGTCAGATATGTTGAAGCCCATTTGAATCCTGTGAAAACCTGATTAGTTAGCATTATGAGAAAGGCCCAAGCTAATTAATCCTTTCTAAGAAAAAAAGGCCTCAGTAACCTATACTTCATCTGTTCTCATTCTAATAACCTAATTAGACCACAGGAAATCAAGCCCTAGTTGGCTTATAGTCTCAAAACATGAAAGCCCAGCCCATTTTCAAGGACTAAATACTTGCAGCATCTCAGCTAACCTAAGAATCCCCAATGCCACAATAATTTCCACCTGTGTCTTTCAAACTAGCTTTCAGTCAGACCTCTGGTCTGGTATGGTTAGATCTCCAGCTGAGATAGTGTTTAAAGATGATGGAGCTGAGCAATGCTACTTGCAGAAAAGTGGGGGTTGGCATCTTTGAGGATATATGAACAAAAATTCAATTCAGGTTGTGGAACTCCTTGCATTCTGTTCCAACATAATCGACCCAAATGTATATAGCTTCACCGAGCCTTTTTTTTTTTTTTGTTGCAAAGTCTTTAGGTCACTTAAAGACGTCATGGTTTTGACAAGGCCATGACAATTGTACGATAGACTCCATGCCTAGTCCAGCCTAATCTAGTCTAGTCTAAATATGCTGAATCTCGCAGTAAAGATCTACTACTACCCCTAACAGAAGCACCCGAAATTAGTAGTAGTCACAGTAAAGAACATGATAGTCATTCCTGTATTTATGGACAGCTGCAGTGAGGCGGTGAGAGAAAATATCACACACACACACACACACTCACACACACAAACACACACACACACACAGTTTGCATTGTAATGGTCATTAGTGGCACTGGCCACTACAGCTAGGTTCAAAAGACGCAAGAATAAATGGTGCATTCAAATTCTGTCGAGTTTGTCTGTCAAACCTGTCCGTTTAGAATCAGGATCATTAAACGATACGTTTGCTTTATTCAAGGTTTATTGTCACTTATTCAGGGACAGTTTTATTACTTGTTACCAACATCTTGTACAAAAAGGTGAATGACAAAATTGCGTAAAACACAACACAACAGCAGTCATAAGATACTCCATTTCTCTTCCGGGGTTTCTGACTGTTTTGAATGACGTCTCATTCTGCCACACAGGCGAGTGCGGCGCTGGCTGGCGCTGTGTAACTAAAAGCCTCCAGTCCTTTAATTAAACCAAAACGCTTCACGTTCACTGTCGCGGGTATGTAAGTTGCGTTAGAAGAATGATATTTGCATAAGATACACTCACCCGGCCAGCCATGCTTTTTGTGATGATCCCCGGTAGATATTCAAGCGCTATTCGGCGTTGTCGCTGAAGGTACAACAAGCAGACTCAAACTCTACCAGAACGTCCTCGGAGGCGGGACATCGGTCGATGACGACATCGCGCAAATGACGCATGGGGTAACGGACCGGTTCTTCACAGATTGTCGTCATTTCCGTAACGTTTAACGTCAAATTCAGTTATCTTCTTTATTTATTTATTTGTATTATTATTTCTCCCTACGATTACATCTACTCACACATTTTCGAAGATAGACACATCATTGCGATTTTCACATGGTTTTCACATGCAGTGGAGCAGATAAACTCGAAGCTGGAAGGTATTGTGCGTTTTATGAGCCGGGGAACCAGACGAATCTGCGAGCTCGTGCTTTTGCTCTGGCATATTAAACTAGGTGGCGTTAATACTAATTAGCATTTGCGAATTCGTCTGGTTCTCTGTCTAGACTAAAGCATGGAACTTTCCCCAGTGTTTCTATAAACCGTGACGTTTATTTTCAGACGTGGAGACATTTCAGATTTTACCTCTGGGACAAGGTAGAGGGTGAACAAATGTCAAGCTGTGAAATTTCAAAATTTCTCACTTTTTCACAGGCATAAAGGCGGTATGCATCATTATGTTTTGTTTTTTTGTTGCTGTTATTGTACATATTGCACAGCACTACAGTAAACTCTTAATAAAGTAAAACATAAACAAATGGGTTTACCCCCCCCCCACACACACACACACACACACACGCACACAAACCAAAAAGTGGACTTCACACAAGGTAGATTTGACATGTTAAATTTGACTGAGCAACGTTGTTGCCATGTTGGCATCTCAATCCACTCTACAATGACATCCTTTCAGTATGGTTATGTATATCCTTTCAAGCCTAGCAGTCTCCTGATAATGAGCAAAGGGCAGTGTACTTGAGGGCAGCCTTTTTGCACTTGCAGTGCATAGTACACCCATTCTTGCAGCCACAATGGATAAGTTCATGGATAAGTTCTCCCAGAAGCCTCACAGAAGCTTCTGGAATGCTTGTCCACAGTGACTGCCATCCTGTTGTTTCCTTCGCCCAGCCCCAATCAGAAGGGCTTGGCAGCTCAGGGTCAGGTATTTAAGCTTTGCTCCATACATTGCCCTGATAGGTGGCTCACTTAATGTGTTGCTCTAGCGCAGCCTTCATGATGGGATGTTCTCCAGAGCTCGGTATTTCTGAGTAAAGAACTGTTTTCTAGCTTCATTCACCTCCATGGTGTCGCTCGTTCTATCACACATCACCGCCAAAGCACTACAACAGTGACTTGGACAGCTCACTCACACCACCTTGCATCTGCATGAGTTCATTGAAGGCCTCAGTCGTTTCAGGGAAAGTCTTCCAAGTCGCCCATGTAGTTTTATTTCCTCTCTGTCACATCCCGTAAGTGCATGGAACAATTGGAGAGTGGCACAAGTACTTGGATCCAGCTTGTTGGCCACTTCATGAACCCAGATGTATCTGAAGCTGGTGCCTGCACCAAGAGCAATCCACATTTCCTCCAGCTCGATCACCCTAAACATGGCCATGGCCAGGACAACAATGTCAGTGTCTACAGTACGAATAGTCCCCTTCATGCAAACCTTCTGAACAGCATCTGACGCATGCAGGAGCAAGCATGTGTCTGCTTCCTCATGAAAACATGGAGTGAACTTCGTCAAGTCAGACTGGGCAGGAGAAGCTGTCTCTAATTGGTTATCACAGTTTTAAAGTTGTGGCCTGATACATTTAATGGGCCTTAAGTCGTCAATGAAAATTGTATTGAAACCAATTTTGTAAATATTCCTCATACAGCCACAATGCACAAGTGTGTCACATTTGACACAATTTTACAAACGGGGCACAACAGTAACAATATAACTTGATATTTCGACATTTCTGTCATAAGATGAACAGCTCCATGAGCATGTGCACGACATATTGAAGCATAGCACCAATAGTCTCGTGGCCTTTATAAAACACCACCACGCATTCAATATTCAATTACCATTGATTTTGGGTGGTATCTTCAGACCTGAATCACCAACACTTCTTGCTGAGACTCTTTCAGAGGCTGGGCAGGAGAGGAGCAGCAGCTGCAGCAACAGCAATCACATGCATTTTCTTCAGGAAATGCAAATATTTTATTTACACTCAAAAATAATAGTACACATGGCCATTGTAACTCTAGTTAATGGTCACACCCATATTTGCATATGAAACTGATTGTTGGTTTCAGTTGTTATGCCACTGTATCGTTTATAAGGGTGGGATACCTGCAGTCAGTTGAGACTGAAGAGGTCACTTAGATGAGTGATAAAACGGTTCTCTCAATAAACGTTGTACCCAGATGAACTGATTCAACTTTCTGTGGCTCAAAAATAAAGTCATTAATAAATGGATGCTCACACACACACACACGCACACACGCACACACACACACACACAGACACCTAGACATTTATACAGTGCATCCGGAAAGTATTCACACCCCTTCACTTTCCCCACATTTTGTTATGTTACAGCCTTATTCCAAAATGGATTAAATTCCTTTTTGTTTCTCATCAATCTACACACAATACTCCATAATGACAAAGTGAAAAAGGTTTTGTAGAAATTTTTGAAAATTTATTAAAAATAAAAAACTGAAATATTTCATGTACATAAGTATTCACACCCTTTGCTATGACACTCAAAATTGAGCTCAAGTTCACCCTGTTTCCACTGATCAACCTTGAGATGTTCCTACATCTTGATTGGAGTCGACCCGTAGTAAATTCAATTGATTGGACATGATTTGGAAAGGCACACACCTGTCTGTATAAGGTCCCACTGTTGACAGTGCATGTCAGAGCAGAAACCAAGCCATGAAGTCAAAGGAATTGTCTGTAGACCTCTGAGACAGGATTGTATCGAGGCACAGATCTGGGGAAGGGTACAAAAACATTTCTACAGCTTTGAATGTCCCGAAGAGCACAGTGGTCTCCATCATTCGTAAATGGAAGAAGTTTGGATCCACCAGGACTCTTCCTAGAGCTGGCCGCCCAGCCAAACTGAGCAATCGGGGGAGAAGGGCCTTGGTCAGGGAGGTGACCAAGAACCCGATGGTCACTTTGACAGAGCTCCAGCGTTCCTCTGTGGAGATGGGAGAACCTTCCAGAAGGACAACCATCTCTGCAGCACTCCACCAATCAGGCCTTTATGGTAGAGTGGCCAGACGGAAGCCTCTGCTCAGTAAAAGGCACATGACAGCCCGCTTGGAGTTTGCCAGAAAGCACTTAAAGGACTCTCAGACCATGAGAAACAAGATTCTCTGGTCTGATGAAACCAAGATTGAACTCTTTGGCCTGAATACCAAACGTCACGTCTGGAGGAAACCAGGCACCTCTCATCACCTCGCTAATACCATCCCTACAGTGAAGCATGGTGGTGGCAGCATCATGCTGTGGGGATGTTTTTCAGCGGCAGGAACTGGGAGACTAGTCAGGATCGAGGGAAAGATGAATGGTGCAATGTACAGAGAGATCATTGATGAAAACCTGCTCCGGAGCGCTCAGGACCTCAGACTGGGGCGAATGTTTACCTTTCAACACGACAACGACCCTAAGCACACAGCCAAGACAACGAAGGATTGGCTTCGGGACAAGTCTGTGAATGTCCTTGAGTGGCCCAACCAGAGCCCAGACTTGAACCCCATTGAACATCTCTGGAAAGACCTGAAAATAGCTGTGCAGCGACGCTCCCCATCTAACCTTACAGAGCTCAAGAGGATCTGCAGAGAAGAATGGGAGAAATACCCCAAATATAGGTGTGCCAAGCTTGTAGCTTCATACCCAAGAAGACTTGAGGCTGTAATCGCTGCCAAGGCTGCCTCAACCAAGTACTTAGTAAAGGTTGTGAATACTTATGTACATGCAATATTTGAGTTTTTTATTTTCAATAAATTTGCAAAAATTTCTACAAAACCTTTTTCGCTTTGTCATTATGGGGTATTGTGTGTAGATTGATGAGAAAAAAAGGAATTTAATCCATTTTGGAATAAGGCTGTAACATAACAAAATGTAGGGAAAGTGAAGGGGTGTGAATACTTTCCGGATGCACTGTACATACGTGCATATACACTGATCAGCCAAAACATTAAAACCAGTGACAGGTAAGTGAATAACAATGATTACCTTGTTAAAATGGCACCTGTCAAGGTGTCAAGGGGTGGGATATATTAGGCAGCAAGTGGACAGTCAGTTCTTGAAGTTGATGTGTTGGAAGTAGTAAAAAGGATCTGAGTGACTTGGACAAGAGCCAAATTGTGATAGCCATACATCTGGCTCAGAGCATCTCCAAAATGGCAGATCTTGTGGGGTGTTCCCAGTATGCAGTGGTCAGTACTTACCAAAAGTGGTCCAAGGAAGGACAACTGGTGAACTGGCGACAGGGTCATGAGCACCCAAGGCTCATTGATGCTCTTGGGGAGCAAAGGCTAGGCTGTCTGGTCCAATCCCACAGAAGAGCTACTGTATCTCAAATTGCTGAAAAAGTTAATGCTGGCTATGAAAGACAGGTGTCTGAACACACAGTGCATCACAGCTTGCTGTGTATGGGGCTGTGTAGCAGCAGGCTGGTCAGAGTGCCCATGATGACCCGTCCACCGCTGAAAGTACCTATAATAGGCAGATGAGCATCAGCACTGGACCGTGGAGCAGTGGAAGGTGGCCTGGTCTGATCAATCACGTTTTGTTTTACATCATGTGTTCGTCCAGGCGTGTCTGCGTCATTTACCTGGGGAAAAGATGGCACCAGGATGCATTATGGAAAGAAGGCAAGCCGGCAGAGGCAGTGTAATGCTCTGAGCAATGTTCTGCTGAGAAACCCTGGGTCCTGACATTCATGTGGACGTTACCTTGACACGTACCGCCTACCTGAACAATGTCGCAGACCAGGTACACCCCTTCATGGCAACAGTATTCACTGATGGCAGTGGCCTCAGGTGGTTTTAACGTTTTGGCTGATCGGTGTATATCCCGTAACATGCCTCTTATTCTCCTCAGATATCTATTGCCGATTCTGTGGTAAATCTAGTGCCAAATTACGGTTCCAAACTTTATTATACTGCACAATTGACAGAAACTTTAAATATTTTTATAGAAATTATTGCATTAAGAGAAAAACCAAAATTGTACTTTTTCTAAAGATCATCTAAAGAGCAAGACACATTTGGAAAAAAAAGATTTTATTTTAACTCATCTGAACATCAGATAGCTTTGATCGGTAATTGTTGATCAGTAAGAACCGCTTGTACAATTGATACTGATGTGAATAGAAATCCAAACCAAGCAACCATACTTTATTTTTGGACTGGAAATCAAAATGAAGCAGTGAATAGATGACAAGCTATATTACAAATTTATAGACATGAATAGTAATAAAACATGAAATTAGAACAAGAGTGACAAAGGAATCAGTCTTTGTTTTGGATGACATGGGACACTGTAAAAAGAAGCTGTACTTTTGTCAACACGTGCACCAAAGAGGGCATCCCAAAAGAAAAAAAAATCAAAAGAATATCCTCTTGACGGAAATTTGAGGCTTTCAATTACAGCGTGGGGGACTTTACATTTCCCAAAACTTCCTCCTCTAAAATAGCATGACAGCTCTGAACACCTCCCATTTGAGAAATTAAAGTGTACTAATGACTGTGCTTCTTGTCGACATGGCTTTGAGGGAGAAAAAAAAATTCCACAAGTTATGGCACTTGTTAGAGCACTCTGATATCAGCAGATAAACATGAGCGAACCTGCACAGTGAAGCTATCGTCTGAAATAAGAAATGGAAAACCAGTCTCGGTCATCTGGAAGCGCACAGGAAGCAATGCCTTGCATGAGCATTGGATTACAACAGACGCTGCAGATGCTCTCATTACCGATACCCCGTCTTGATAATTGTGGTCTGAAATCATACAGTAAAATCCACACCCCCTTCCCAAATCTGACAATGATGGATCAGGTTAACACCGTGTAATATCATAATAATAAAGGCTGGTCTCGAGTCTCCAGCCTGTTCTTCCTAACATTGTTCACGGTTCGAATGAAAACGAATGCAAAAACTACGACAAAACCAAGGAGCCGCCTTGGTGGCTCAAACAATTAACATGTATCATGAAGTCTCAAGCATCACCACAACATCCTGGGACTGAATGAAGTTCAGGACCTGTGTTGCACGTCACTCCCTCCCACCACGCTCACATCTTTCACTGTCCTAACTAACCACAAGACTATGAAAAAAAATCAAATAAAGTCCAAAGCTGTCATTGAACTGTGATTTAATGCCCTTCGAGCAGGTTTTTTTTTCCTTTTTCTTTTTACATTGTCACCACTTTGCCTACAGGAGATAAAACTTCAATCAAATTCCCCATCTCAAACAGTGTTAATGTCTTTCTGTGGTTTGATTTCAGCAGTTACTCTTTCCTCTGGCCTACACATCTTCCCTTTATTTTTTTCCCCCATAAAAACTATAGGCACAATTATCCTCCAAATCATACAAATGCCTGTATATATTCTTTTAAGTTGGCAAACCCCTCAAGCAAACACCAATCAAACAGAAGACAACCAAAGAGTAACCAGGTCAGATCACATCAATTCAGTGATTTTTTTTTGTATTTTTTTTTTGCAAGAGGCAGACAAAATCCATAAAATACAAAATATTTATTTTGAAAATGACTTTATAAATGAAAACAAAACTCAAAACCATACAAATTGTTTGGTTACTAGCACACCACAGTAGTGCTAGAAACTAACCATGAAGAATTGCTCACTTGGGGGATAAGACATAGATGCTCAGAGGCAATGAATACAACTCCACATCTGTACCCCTAAATTATATTGCACCCAAACAGAGGCAAAAAGGGCAAAAAAAAAAAAAGGGGGGCACGAGCGGTATGAATCAGTATCCTATTTGCTCTATGTACTTAGGTGAGTAGATGGGCCAAAAGAGGTCGAAATAACTTTTATTCACAGACAAAAACGCAAATCAGAAAAGTGAATTTGATGACTATCTGAAATACAATGGGGATAGACTGTTGGCAATGATATGGTGAGCACAGATGCAAGAGCTAGAGGGAGCTCTTTGACCAAGATTCAATTGCCAGAGTACCCCCCCCCCCCCAGGAGTATCCTAACCTTCTAAACTGAACAATGCGCTTCTGAAAGATATGAACCAGGAATAAAAAAGAAAAAAGAAAAAAAAAGAAAAGATAAAGCCTTGTCCCTGCCATGTAGAGATAGCAGCAGGGTCTGAGGCTCCAGAGGTCGATGTTGCAGGGGAGTCATCTGAAGGCTTTTAAAGCCTGACATTTATTTCTATAGGAGATATAAACATATATGTATTCTTTTACTTGTTAATCTTTAATTGTGGTTGTACAATATTCCCTGATAGCCTGCTCTGGCCGCTGAGTGTTATACAGAATCCTGAATGGATATCAAAAATGAAAGAGGGGGGGGGGGGGAAAGAAGACAAGAGAAGTGATGAAATTGTCCATTGAGCGAGAGGGGGACTTTCATGGGGGAACTGGTTATCCTGTTTGTTGCAGTTTGTGGGACTTTTGTTGCTCTCCCTTGTCCCCTTCTTAAAATATTACACACGCTGGTCACTCACAGACACTTCCTCAACTGCACAACTGTGGTCACCATTTGTTCTGAGGATAGAAGAAAATGTTTTGAGTGTAAGAGGGAACTGGGTAGCTGGCACACTTTTTGGGTAAAAAGGGTCTTGGTATTCGTGTTACAAGAGGTCACCAATGCACTCGAAAGGTAATTACTTTCACTGACTTTACTGAAAGCAATGCAGCAAAAATGTACCAGGCTTTCAAATACATCACACATTAAGAGATAATGGAGGTGGGGGAGTGGGAGGGGTTTTATGCTGCATTCCATTCAGCTGAGGAGGTCAGTACTGTGGATATCCTACTGTAATAGGAATAATTAAAAGGAGTGGCCCCTTGAAGTCAAAATTCACACTTGGGTAAGATTTTGGACCCTGGCTTTTCCTAGATAAAGTTGACCTGTGACACAGAACAGAAAGACAAAAACTGTTAACAGCTTATTTTTATTATAAACTTTAACTTCATAACACAACAAAGTTCTAGGTTTTGCATTGCTTGATCTTGCATTTATTGGATCATCTGTGTGGTAATTGGTTAATAAATTTTGAACAACTTATTTGGCTTAGTAGTTCTGTATGCCTGACACTTTGTTAAATATTCTTAAATTGCTAATTTTAGCACTAGACGTGCCAGAAAAGCATTTTTTTCTTGCAAGTACTGATGGGCCTGTGTGGTTTCTCCAAGCTGCTGTACTAAAATGATTTTAACCTGTAGGTCAAAACTTCAAAGCATGGAATCCAGTCTTCACCAAGCTGAATGGAATGCAGCAGTAGCATTTGCATTCTTACCTCCTATGTTAGCTTCTTGGCTTTGTTGTAGAGCGAATCCACAACTTTGCTCATATTCTGAATCGTCTCCAGGGCTGCTTCGTAAGTCTTGTCCACTGGGGGCTCCTCAAATATGATCAAGACACCTTCACCTTGGTCCAAGATTCCTACAGAGGCGTTATCAAAATTTACAGTGCATCCATGACATGTACTTTCCTGACAGACAAACATTTCATTAGTGTGCTGAAAATCTGGTCAGCAGCAGACAGTTTCACTTACCATGAAACTTTTTATCCAGGATCATCTGTGACAATTTCCTCTCAACATCCCCCTAAAAAATATGGACAGTGAATGAGTAATAAAACTATTGATGGCACCAGAATAATGTTGAACCCAAGACTCACTATATAACACTTTTGGGGACGAACAGAGGCATTACATACCTTTGACAGCTTAATGAGACCTGATATATGCTCTATCTGTGAAACAGGAGAAAATATATTTCAAATGCAATGTATACTTTTTTGATGTCTCCATGTGAATGTTTATGATTATAGCTATCATTGACACAAGATAATTATTTTCAATTTCACAAGATAGGCCTATTAAAACACATCCCTCTATAATAATAATAATAATCATTACATTTATATAGCGCTTTTCAGGACACCCAAACCGCTTCACATTGAAGGGGGTAACTCACTTCAACCACCACCAATGTGTCGCACCCATCTGGGTGATGCATGGCAGCCATTTTGCACCAGAACTCTCACCACACATCAGTTTGAGGTGGAGAGGGAGGAATCTTTCAGCTAGTTATGTGGCGGGGATGATTAGGTGGCCAGACAGAGACCGCCAGGTTGGGAATTTTGCCAGGACACCGGGGAACCCCCCACTCTTTGTGATCATGCCATGGGATCTTTAATGACCACAGTGAGTCGGGACCTGTTTAACGTCTCATCCGAAGGACAGCATCTTCTACAGCACAGTGTCCCCGTCACTGCACTGGAGCATTGGGATTTTGATATATTTATTGTTTTTATTAGGACCAGAGGGAAGACTGCCCCCTACTGGCCCACCAACACCACTTCTGGCAGCAACTCAAGTTTTCCCAGGAGGTCTCCCATACAAGTACTAGCCAAATCCATACCTGCTTAGCTTCCATCATTTGGCAGAGCCAGGGTACATGTTGGTATGGCTACCAAACACTAAAAACACTTATTTCAACTTATTGCTTGCACTGTCACACCCCTGGAACAGGTTAGGGGTCAGATGACTTGCTAAAGAAAACCAAAGCCTGGCAGCCTGTCCAGGGTGTCTCCCCACCTGCTGCCTAATGACTACTGGGATAAGCTCCAGCATCCCTGTGACCCTGAGAGCAGGATAAGTGGTTTGGACAATGGATGGATGGATGGATGTTTGGAGACAATTATTCACTAGGTCACAGTTGGTAATCATCCTCCTCCTGGTGCCAGGAAGTTCATGGCATTTATCAGCCTCTCAACTGCAACCACTTCTGCCTTTACCCACACATGTTCAAGTTCCAATGACTGAGACATCAGTCAGCTGCTTTGTTTTTCATTGCATTTTAGCATCTTGGTCAATTTTGTTTCACAGTAAGACAATGGATCCAGTTTTGAGCCAAGACAGAAAAATATATAAAGCCAAAAAAAATGTAGAAATCTGCAAGGCGTAAAACATGCATAACACATATGACCTAGCAATAAGATTATCATTCCTGATTTATTGAATTATCTTACAGCTGTAAGAAGATTTTGTGAAGTGATATGTCCAGGTCCTCACCTGTACTCTGGAGAAGGGTTCAATAACTCTGATGAGGTTCTGTTCCAACAAGTTGTCATACAGCTTGGCCAGATGAGTGCTGATGATGGGGTCATCCCTCAACTCTGCTCTGTAATCTGTGAGGGCCTGGAAGATGCAAAACTTGCTATTATGAAAAACTTGAATGCTTTCACAGAGACAATTTGTGAGACCCTGAAGACACATGTGGACTCAGCCATCTCAGCATGGGATGCCATTAGCAAGAGATTGGATCTGACTGAAAGGATTTCTTACCTTTTCAAAGTCTGCTAAAGATCTGTTCTTGCTAGCTTGAGCAACACATTTCAATGCATCTGTCTAGAGAGAGAAAGACAAAGTAGAATGTAAGCTTCTCTATTCAGAAAAGTAGCATTGATTATAATTCTTTTTTCTGTCTTGAGCTAAGAAAGGCTACTTACAATTACAATTTCTAAATAGCATGGTGTTTTTTTTTTTTTTTTTTTGCTATAAGGCTGCTTTAGAGCTCTTATACTCAAATTTGCCCCAAAGTATCCAAGTTTTACACGTAGTGATAACAGATTCTTACCTGTCGGCCAGCATACCGCAGGGCCAGTTTCCCACTGATCAGAGCCTGCACCTCCTCTGGACTGAGAAAAAAAAGGGATAAACCAATTTAAAGAAAGAAAAAAAAACCCTCAACCAAAAGACTCCAGTATTCAAATGAAAAGGCCACGACAGATACAAAGGCAACATTCTGACATCGTGGATGGTAAACACGGTCTGTTGCATGAACAGGCAGGGACTGGTCCTATAAAAATCAAAGCAGATTAATGCGGAAAAGTGCAGCAAACTTCACATTCTTACATCCATCCACTATCTGAACCGCTTATCCTGTTCTCAGGGTCGCGGCGATGCTGGAGCCTATCCCAGCAGTCATTGGGCAGCAGGCAGAGAGACACCCTGGACAGGCCGCCAGGCCATCACACAGGGCCCACACACACACACCCACACAAACACACACACCCATAGTCACACCTAAGGGCGATTTAGTATAATTAAAACAAAAAAATAACTATATAAATAAAATCAAAAATGTTTTAAAAATTGTGAGGCAAAATTAATAAGTGCTGCTTTGTCAGCAATGCTTTAAAGAGGCCATTTTTTTCAGACCTGAATTGATTTGAGAACTTTTGGGATACCATGAGAAACTGCTTTATCCTGCCTGGTGTAGCAGGTGGTGGATGGGGTGGAGATGTATTTCACATAATAACTGGATACAGGTCAGCCTTATTGAATTCTTAGCTTACGAGTTGAGCACAATCTTGCAGAGCAGCATGTATTTGAGTGCCGTGATGGCTCTTGGGCTGTCAATGGAGTCATAACCCTCGAAGGCCTCAAAGAAGTAGGAGTAGGCCGTCTTCCAGTCCTTCTCCTCTGCTGCATGGATGATCCCTGCAACAGTAGAGAAAGCCAAGTCACCACTCACATACAGAGACTACATTCAACTGTCTCCAGTTAAGTTTGAATATTACAAAATAAAGAGAAAACAGCAACCAAAAAAAAAAATCACTAAGACTGAACAACAGACAACAAAAGTGTAACTTTTTGAAAAGTCAAAAACAAACACTGGACATGTTTGCCATAGATGGAGATGTAGGAAAAGGGGCAAATGACATTTTGGCCATTGACAGTTATTACATAATGTGATCCAAGTCTCTAATCATAGCACTACAGCAATATGTTCTGTCAAACATGGGTGGGTGGGTGAATGGTCATGCTGGCATTGTAGACAATAAAGACTTCTTGATGAAAATGTTGCATATTGACGAAATGGAGAAAAAAACATTCAAAAATCAATATCTTTTTTTTAATTTAAATTAACTCTTCTACTCTGGTGTCCTGAATAAACATTATCATTACGCATCATAGCACAGGTTTGCCTCCTTCAGCTTGGTAAACACATACTGGCTTGCCTTGTGAGATGGCTACTAATGAAAAAAAGAGCTGACATGCCGAGTAAGGGAAATGAGTCACACTTAGTTCAAACTGTATCGCATATATTTGTATTGGGCTAATGACTGCCACACAATCACAATTCAGTTGTAAAAAAAACACACCCGCTTGCTATGAATTAACAAATTATGCAATTAAGGGACACCGACTAAATTTTCAGCTTGTTACTAATCTATTTTAAACAAAGCTGAAAATTTAGTCGGTGTCCCTTAAACAAACATCAGGAGAAAATGGTGAGTTGGAAATCTAAATCACATCTTAATGACAAGTTTACTTTATGGCATTGGTTACCAACCATTACCATTTACCACAACTTGTGTAACAAGTTTGTGGGTCAGGGGGCAGTTACTACATGGTGGCAAGAAGGCCTGTTTATAGTGTTCTAACAGTTTGGTCTTGAGTTAATAAAAACCTACTTGACATTTGTGTTCAGCTATTTAATTTAGCTACTTTATTTGTATTATTTTTCTGTACTGTTTTCAATCAAGCTGATTTGTAAACTGGCCTGCAGGGTATTTATTTTCAAATGAATATTGCTTTTAACCTCATTAGAGTCGGATAATGGTTTGATTTGAAACATGTTCATGCTGTAAAATTGACCTGGGTCAAATATAGGATTGAAAATACTTTTTAGTGTTGGGTTTATTTCAGTTTCAATACCAGATGGATGAAGCAAGTCATGTAGGATGGTAAAATCAGCGCAAAAAAAGACAACCACAGCAAAGTATGTGAAGGTTAATCGGTGTAGTTTTCCATGTTTGATAATTTACCAAACATTATCTGAAGTCGTCCCATCCAACTGAAACTACATATAAGCTTAAATAATCACTAAGAATCAATTGCATGTACCACTTGAGCATGGTATGCTGCGGAAGAAGAGGTCTAACCTGACTGCATGTCCAGTGCCGCCTGGAGCTTTGGGGGACAGTAAATGGCATTAGCTGTTGTCCTGGCTGAGGTGAGGGCAGCACGGGCCTTGGGCAGGTTACTGAGGGCGTGGTATGTCTTACTCTCCAGCAGTTGAACCTCCACAAGCAGGGCTTTGTCATCCATCTTCTTTAGCTCCTGGAGCAACTGAGAGCCTAAAGAAAGGGGGAGGAGAAGAAAGGAGTGTGTGAAAGGGAGAGACACTGTATTTCTTGCAAATTAGCTTTTGTGATTACTTGATAACACTTTTGTAATGGTTTAGTAAACAGCCAGGAGATAAATGCACAGTATGAAATAAACATATACCGTTTTCTCTTTTTGTTCTATAGGAGCGAGCTCCAAGTCAAACTATATTGCAACATACATTTGCTTAACATTGTCTTTCTGATTATCAAATAAATATAACATTTTTGAACTGGAGTCCATGTTAAATTGAGCATGTTGAAAACTCACTAAGCAGTACTGTCAACCTTTAAAATTGATTTGTAATGGTTGCATATACAGGTGGATAATAATTGCAGGAAATCTGAATTATTTAGGAAAGTTAACTTTTAATTAAATGATGTTTCTTCATATTCTAAAAGGTATGTGCAATTTCAATCATTAAAATTAAATTAAATAATGGAATTTGCAATGGAGTTTACCTCCCGAGCTATGAGAAAAAGAACACCTGAGTTCAACTTGCCCAGTCCTTGTAAAGACTTTGCAGAAGTAAGACAGATGCCCCCCAGCTCAAAAGAGAAAGAAAATCCTGTTTGTCCATGAAACCAGAGCTGTCACTCACCAAGTGCCAAGGCCTCCTGGTATCTTTTGGTGTCAAAATATAGAGAGATCAGTCGAGCCTACAGGAAAGAGAAGACATTGTATTTTAGTTTTCTGCTACACTGGGGGCACTTCCCCAGATAGGCACTCAATCAATGTGGTTAGATTTGCCATGTGAGATTATACCCAAACACAAAGAAAAATGAATGAATTGCTTTATCAATCCAAAATTAGTCTACTTGGTCAAATATCCCTTTATCGATCTTATGACCAAACCTTTTCCAACAAATTATTAAACTTTGGATGTTGTCCAGTAACTCATACTAGGCCTTCTTGTGTGATCTTGGGACAGTGTGTGTGTGTGTGTGTGTGTGTGTGTGTGTGTGTGTGTGTGAGACAAAAATAAGCAGGCTAAAATTAGGGATGTCTTTAAAATTAAATGGTTTACAAAAGTGTTCTTTGGACAAAAAAATACAAAAATAATAATAATCAGGTGAGAGCCACTGTAATCTACTAAAAAATGAAAAAGCAAATTTGCTTTATTGGGCTAACAAGCTCAAGTTTTTGCACTGTGACTAAACTTGTGCAAAAGAATCACATACAAGACTAGTTCATGTGAAAGTAATCAGACGCTGTCCTTATGCATTAGGTTTCTTAATATCAAATAACAATCACCCTGTTTTATTTTAACAAACTTTTTTATTTTCAATTTCATGTCTGATCATGATTACATTATTTTTTGAACACAGTCAAACTTTAAAGTAAGCATATCATGACTTTTCCACCCATGAACACATCATTAGATAGACCCTCTCCTTACAAGTTATTTAACATTTTAGCGAAACAAATTCCATGTCAATGACTGTGCCATGCCATTTATCAAAGTGTAAGACAAATATTTATCACAATCTGCTACAGATATTTTCTTGGCTTAGGATGTGAGCAATCAGGAATGTTAGTATTTGGTTGATTATTCTTATCCTGCCTGTGTACAGCACAATTTTGAGATTTCATGACATTTCCAGGTTTTCTAAGACAAAAAAAAAAAACACCTATATATTGGCTGTCACTACAGAGTAACAACAACTTTCTTATATAGCTCCAGAATTGTATTGTTTGCTTCCTTACCTTGACTGTATTTGGAGAAATTTGATCCAAGGCTTTGCCCCCTTTAAACCCACAAGCATCACTACCACATCTCTTCATTCACCACTGTGTTCCAATGCTCCCTTTCTAATGGGATGCATCTGGAGGAGGTTTGCCTCCCAGCCTTGGCCCATTCAAGACATGCTACACAATTCTACTGCCTCCTCATTCTTTTCTATACAAACTTCATGTGTTTACCTATAGTTGAAGCACTCTTTCTGACCCTTACTGACAATGAGAAATAGTGTTAGAACTCGTGGCAAAGTGTTATTAATTAAAAATTGAATATGTGAAAATGGCATTGCCCCTTCGAATTTTGTAACAGCTGATAAAGATTAGCTATTCATTCATACATCAACAAAAACTCTCAAGTGCTCAATACTTTCTATCAGTAGCTTTTACCAAGACTAGTGCTAAACTTAAATGGTTGCACAAATATCCTCTTCCTCGGCTAAGAATTTGTTTTGTCTTTGAAACTTTACCTCAAGAGCCTGTCGCAGGAACGTCCTCTTCTCAGCTTTGGCCCACTCAATGCATTCAAGACACAGCTCTACCTCTTGCCCTGTTGCTGCCTCCATGTCAAGAAAGAGGTCCAGCAGAGAACGGACAAGCCGGGCTGCCTTGGCCTTGCTGATGGATATCAGGAACGGCCTCACAAATTTTAGCAGTCCTCCTAACTCTAGAGAACCCAAACACAGTACCATATATGAATCATTCAGTTACACCACCATGCAACTAAGTAATAACAGTGAGAGCTTACAATCACACGAATTTAAAGCCTAAAAGGAAATACTGACAAGAGCGAAAAATCGAGCAACTGTGACAAGTGATTGTACTCATATACACCATAATAAATGTACTACCATATGAGGGATTAAATGAATAAAAAAACAGCTCAAAACCACTCATTTATATAAGAAAGCGTCGAGAAGAAATGAAGATGTTTACCTGCAGCCTGCCCCGTCTTGGCCAGGAGTGTCCCCAGCTCCAGGATGCTCTGTTCTTTAACTCTGACAGCCTCCTCATCGTTTTCTTGAACATCTCTCCTCACTATTGGAACAAGGCAACAAGTTAACAACAGCTTTTATGTTGAAGAAACGTTTTTCCAATTATGAGTTGGAGGAATATTTTTCAATTCCAGACTGGTTCTTGGCCACTAAATGCTACAGAACCCCTGTGTTAAGATTATACCTGCCATCGAGTTCACAGTAGCCTACAATCACAACAAGCGTCAATGAATCTGATCTACATCTACAAACATTACTTCAGAAAATCACTACAACTCGATAGCCATGTGTAGCGTGTCAAAATATTAACAACTGCCAGGGCAGCAAATAGTGGAGCAGGCAAGCTCATCGGCTAGCGGGCTAGTGTGACAAGGCAATTTAAGCATAGCGACACCAATAAGGCATGCTAGCTTCCTGCCTACAGCAGTTTGTGTTAGTGTGTTCAGCTGGCCTTTCATCATGCAACATTCCTCAGCCAGTGCCTACCTGTCTTTATCTCAAATTAGCTAGCAACCACAAGCTACTTGATATTTCACTTGGCTAAGGAGCAGCTAATGTAACATGGATGGGTCAGATACTTTAGACAACAAGCTAAAGTCGCTGGCTTCAATAAACACCGTGCACTGTCTTAACGAGGTACAACTAACTAGTTAACTACTGTTCACGCCAAAGCCATCCAAGTTACATGACATAACTAGCCTGATGAAAACAGCACGTTGCCGAGAACTGTCGCATCGCAAATTAGCGTGCGAATCACGGCAAGGCCTGGTGTTAGCCACTTTGCTAACACCAGCTAACGTTAGCTCACTGCTATCTAGCGTAACCGCTGTCCCACCATTCAAGAGTGAGTCAGCACGGCGCACGGACCGGCTCAAGTCAATGAACGGCGTTAGCTAGCAGGCTAGCTGACCTTACAACAGCGGACAAATAACAAAAACGTAGTGATCAGAAAAGCTCCGCTCGTCTGTAATCACATTCAACACGTACCTATTGAATGCAGGATATCAATGGAAGCGTTGCGATCCGTGCTAATGAGAGACTGAGCCCTCTGAAATTCAACCACCGCCGCAGCCGCCATCTTCCTTATTCAAATACTACTTGTAGTATGACAATTACGTTTACGTTACGTATGACGGCAGAATTTACGTTACGCAGCGCTACATTGTAACACCCGCATACATGTCGGGGTTTAAAGAGATGTGGGAATTTGAATAAAAACATTTGCTTTACAACGAACATTAGGCTCATAATCTTATTTGGGTCCCCCCCCCCCAGTTTCTCATACAGTAAGAGAACCTATTCTATGTCTGCTTCTTATAATGATGCTCTCTGATTATTTATCCGTCATCGTGGTCGCTATTTGTGAGGGAATAAAGGAGATTACCGATTTCTTACACACAAAAGTCCTATAATGCAGCAGCCTATTGAAAATATATGGACAAAATGGGCCCGTCCGCTGTTGATTTTGAAATCACCCTTAAATTCAGGTAGGCTGGTGACACCAAGATACACTGATTTATTTGATATTAGGATACATTAAACTTTTAGTCATAAAAGTCATTTTTGGAAAATATGCCTTTGGAAAAAAAAAAGATACCGCGGGATCTACTGGCAGACCTGGTGGGAAATATCATGCCATCGTTTTCTATAGTCGAAATCCAAATTTGACGCAAACGGGGAAAAAAATAGGCCAACCTTGACTACCGTCATTGTTATCAATAAACGGATAAGCAGAGTTCACTGGGTTCAGTCTGTTTGCTTGAACGTTTTCTTTTTTTTTCTTTTTTGTGATGGGTGGAGTTGTAAAAAAAACAGCACCACGGACAGAGCACAGAGCGGCGCCCAACCACTGCCTTTGCGCCATGCAGCCATGCTCCCCGCTCCACCGTCACCAACAGACAGCATCCGCATCCCGTGGCAAGGACCAGCAGCACATCTTCATCTCAGCATCCATTCCACAGTTGCCTCCCATCGCCGGTGCATCACAAGACCAGGCGCGCTGATGCATTTGCATAAGTAAACGCATTTTTATTCCTCCGGCTGGATTGTTCTATTTTTTTTTTTAATTCGCATTTTCTCGAGATGGTTTATATTTTGCCTCGTCTTGCGTGCTATAAGGGAAAATAAGGGTACTACCCAAGACGTAAGAGCATCACTGCAGTGCATTTTCTCACTGCGCGGATGATACACATCCGGTAAGTGTCAGCAACCTATTTATTTCCTTGCAGATTCAAAGGGAAATAGCATCCTAGCGAGGTTTCATTTTATTTATGAACGCAGAGCTGTGCGGGGTTGTCCATTTGAGAGACGTTCGGGCTAAATGGAAAACAATGACGACATGCTTTCGGGTAGCCTTGTTTTAATATTACAGCGCTGTGCATCGTGACTTTGGAGAAAGGAATTTAAAAAAAGACCCGTTACAGAAATCCGCCACGAGGCCACCGCCTTACTGCAAGCATCCTCATTTCGACGCAGGCGTCCACGTTCAGAACCATGGAGAGCACCGACGTACACGGGCCCTTATCACGCCGAGCTGTCGGGCAAAGCATCCTGGCGTCTTTCTGATATCAGGTCACGAATTAGGTTCCGATTCTATTTGCGTTTCCTGCAGCCGATTTTTGGGGGGATTTTACTACAACAGTGGAAAAAAACAAACAAAAAAACCAATCGCCAAGATGATGGCGCGTGATGGAATGAAGGATTTATCCCGTTTTAATCCTGCGCGAGGGTGCATACAGCATTTATCATTTACATTTATCAGTATTGTGGTCCTCCATGTATAGTACCGCAGTAAGGATGAGGTCATTGTGGGCCTGTATAAACGCTATATTTCCGTTTTTGACTCTAGGTTCAGCTAAGACGCCATTGCACTGGCTGTATATATATATATATATATATATATATATATATATATATATATATATATATATATATATATATATATATATATGTATTACTCACAGTCTTAGCAGCAAGTGCAACCTTCCTTTATGGTGTTTACGTTTCAGGCTGCCATTTTAGCAGGAGGGGAGGGCTCCGGTGTCATTCCCTCTGACTTCTCAGCCGATGCACACAAAAATAGACCTTTTAACTAAAAAGGTCTTCATTCGTCTACCATGAAAACGACCTTTCCCCCTGTTTATTTGGGCTTCGGCTAATCTACAATGTTGAACTACAATGATCAAATATGACGCTTTCATTCGTACACTCTTAAGTCATCCCCCCCAATTAATGTCGTCTACAGTCAAATACACAATTTTACATTCAGTGTTGTAAACGTTTTGATGTTTGAGCACCCACTTATAAGAGTCGTTTGCAGAAAGTGAGAATGTATAAGCTGCTATTTTCATCAGTGTAAATTATACATCAAGTCGCATTCCTCCATTAAAAAAAAACCCCATCTGAATAGATAAATATGAACTTCTCCTGTTTAATCCTAATAACTGAAACCCTACTATGTTTTCAAATAAATTTGCTGTTTCTGAGCAGGTGACAAATAGGCAAACGCAACAGATCCCCTACTCGTTATTTAGCTGATCGTTTACCCCTTCTGTTTCCAACAGGCACTGCTGACCAGCCACAGCCACAGCGAGGCCAAATATATTGTTTTAGTCAAGGTGACCTGTGTCTCTGCAGGGAGCAGTTTACAGGAAGACAACCTCCTTGGCTTTAGATGTCTGATACCAACAACAGCTTGTAGCCCAGGTCTCTCAGCTCCCGGAAGCATCGAGGCATTGAGACCAATAAGGATCTCCAGACTGTGCCGGCAGACACTTTCTTGACCCAGCGCGGCTAAAGCCCCTGGATATCCCACCACATATTCATCATGGGAACCGTGCTGTCTTTGTCGCCCAGCTACCGGAAAGCGGCCCTCTTTGAAGATGGGCCGGCCACCGTGGGCCACTACACAGCTGTCCAGAACAGCAAGAACGCCAAAGACAAGAACCTGAAGCGCCACTCTCTCATAAACGCACTACCATGGAAGCGGATTGTGGCGGTGTCGGCCAAGAAGAAAGGGTCCAAGAAGGTGCAGCCCAACGGCAACTACCAGAACAATGTCACCCATCTCAACAACGAGAACCTGAAGAAGTCGCAATCCTGCGCGAACCTGTCCACGTTCACCCAGGACCAGAGCACCCCAGCACTCACCAAGACCTCAAACAATGCCGTGTCGTCCGTCAAGAAAGCCCCTCTGACCAACTCTAATGTGGCCTCCGGGACCCCCAAGAGAGTGATCGTCCAGGCCTCCACCAGTGAGCTGCTGCGTTGCCTCGGGGAGTTCTTATGCCGGCGCTGCTACCGGCTGAAGCACCTGGCCCCCACCGACCCAGTGCTGTGGCTACGCAGCGTGGACCGGTCCCTGCTGCTCCAGGGCTGGCAGGACCAAGGCTTCATCACGCCTGCTAATGTGGTCTTTGTCTACATGCTGTGCCGCGACGTGGTCTCCTCGGAGGTGGCCACGGAGCATGAGCTGCAGGCAGTGCTGCTCACCTGCCTCTACCTATCCTACTCCTACATGGGCAATGAGATCTCCTACCCGCTCAAGCCCTTCCTGGTGGAGAGCTCCAAGGAGACCTTCTGGGACCGCTGCCTGTCCATCATTAACCTGATGAGCGCCAAGATGCTCCAGATCAACTCCGACCCGCACTATTTTACCCAGGTGTTCGCCGACCTGAAGAACGAGAGCCAGAAGGAGGAGGAGAGGAGCCGCCTGCTCATTGGCCTGGACCGGTGAGGGGACGCCGGGGGGGGGGATATGGGCTGGGGTTGGGTGGTTGTTGAGGAGGGTGATAGCGGGCCCTCAGGGGAGGCAGAGCATACTCCAGTCTGGCATTTCAAAATTTCGAAGCTTTTTCTTTTTTGACATTGTCTCTTTAGTATTGTACAAATTGAAATGAGAGTAGGCACACTTTGGAGTACTTCACATTTACAATTTTTTTCTTCTCCAACAAGACTAAGGAGACCCTTACATTTTTAACAGGATGGGGTGGGCTGGATATTGAAGGTTGAATGAGGGATATTTGTCTAATATATATCCAGAATGTTGTAATTGTGTCAGCAAGGGGACAAGAGGATTTCATTATAATCAAGAGCAACAGTGCACCCTTTTTTTTCTTTTTCTGCTTCCAGTAGATACATATGTAAATGGCCAAATCCTATTTTTAAATAAACAAGGAAAAGATTTTCTCTAAACACGAGAATGGAAGCTTTTTTGAAGATTCTACACAAAATCCAAAAAAAAAAAAAAAAAAAAAAAGAATGCCAGACTCGGGTACACCCTTTGCCGATGTACACATACTATATCCCTCTATATAAATATATAAAAATAAAGAAAACAAAAGATACAGACAATGAGGCAAAACAAATATTAGAAAAAAGGAAGCATAAATCTACAGCAATGAATGTGGCGAGGACTGAGGCTGCTGCAGCCTACCGGTGACCTTTTGACTGTTTGACGATATGATGTGCACTGCCCACTGCAGGAGAGTGAGGGCCATCGCGTGACTGGCTTTCTTCATACATCATGGATGAACACACATCTCCTCGCTGCGAATCCTGGCTCTTTTTGGAAACGCCACGACCCTCACCACCCAACCTCCATTACAAGGATACGACCGGACATTTCTGCTGCAGCAATGCATATCTGGCCATCTTGCAAAGAGCAGGTGGAGAGGCCTCCAGTACCGGATCCATGTTGTTGAGGGGTTTTTTGTTTTGTAGCCGTGCAGTGGGACATATTTGGGGGGGATGGTTACACAGACTTGACAACGAGCCAGCGTTGCACTGTGGGACATTTGCTCAAATGAAGGCAGGAGGAGGCCAACAGTTAGTGGTCATTGGCTCTGTGTTCAGAGAGACCTACTTTATTTTCATCTGAGAGAAAAAGAAATTAAAAAAACAAAAACAAAAAACAAACAAACAAGTTAATGGATGATTTCCTCCCCAAAAGCTCATACCTGCGGAAGCTTATTTATTAATTTTCTGAAACAAGTTTTGATTTTTTTTTCTCATTAACTTATAAATGTAATCCAATGCACGCGTGCCATGCAATTTTACAGAGTTTTGGAGGGTAGGAGCAATTCCTTTACTTCTTTCTACATGATTTGTTAATCAACTGCATCTGCATTAGAGAATGCTGTGAACAAAGTGAGACTAGTTTATTTAGCTATGCTTGCTAAAATAGGCTATTTGTTTACCAAGGAATTCTTTTGTACTTTTGTCATAAGGTGTCGAAAACACTTTGGAATGATGGTTAATTTTGTGCTTATGACTCAGCATAGAAAATGTTTAAACAGTGCCATATCTTCGATGAAAATCCAGAAGGTCAGAGAACTTTGAAAGATGTATAGCTGTTGAATGATTGGATGGATTTGCTGTCAACTAATGACTACTTATTGAAGCTTATTTATTGCCATTTATTTATTCTCTCGGCACATTCATCATATATGAAAGACCGTAAGCAAGTGATTGCAGACTTTGGACTGGGACAGAATATGGGGAAGAGGTTTTGCTGGCGTAACTGGTGAGCTTGTCTTTGGTGGGAATGAAGATTGATTATGGTTGTTGCCAATGAATGTCGCAGTGATTTTAACACTGAATATCAAGTTGAGGCCCTCGCGTTAAAACCAGTATTAAATCTGACCATCACCAAAGTGAAGTCATCAGGGAAAGCATCACAGAATGAAAGACTCACTGGCCCTGTATTTAAGACTTAGCCCTGAAAACCATTTCTCATTCATACACCCAGCCTGCATGAACAGCCCAGCTGCTATCCAACACATTAGGTAGAGCGGGAAAAAAAAATCCACAAAGGTACAATAAACGAGTCATTTCAATGGCGTTCAGTGTTACAGCATAAAATGCGAGTTTATACTGAAAGGTAATCCACTGTTACCATGTCTGTGTAAATCAAACCTGAGGCAGCGTGGTATTCATCTTGCCACTAGAAGAGATGAGATGATTTTATGTGTAAGATTCCCACCGACCTCTGTGGAGATAATCAGGTTTTTCAATCAGACAAGGTGTGTGTGTGTGTGTGAGAGAGAGAGAGAGAGAGAGAGAGAGAGAGAGAGAGAGAGAGAGAGAGAGAGAGAGAGAGAGAGAGAGAGAGAGAGAGAGAGAGAGAGAGAGAGAGAGAGAGAGAGAGAGAGAGTGTTGGGGGGGTATTTTCATCCTCCAAGCTTCTGCAGATATATTTGTTAAAAATGGCAACTGAATTCACTGTTCTCACATCCAGATATGACTGAACAAGGGATCAAACAAAATGATGTGTAAAAAACAAAACAGTGAGAATAACGTATTTACTGGATTTTACATCTCATCTCAGTAATGTTCAGTTGTGCATGTGTTCTTTTCAGCAGCCATATTTCCTGAACTGCTCTGGCTAAAGAAAACAAACAAAAAACAAAAGCGAAAAAGGTGGCAAGAGGTGTAGGCTGCCAGGGACTCTAACTTACACGTCATTTCATTTCAAACAACAAGGCTTTTGTCCTGTGATGATAGTTGTTTCCGGAGAAACGGGTGGGAATATCTGCCTCTCCTCTGCTGGGTTAGTGTGAGTCACAGGAAATGAGCAGTCGAAACCGTCATGACCCGTTGTCTTCTCCGCCTTGGCATTATGACTGCTACACGGGTCTGTGGAGTTAATGAGTGGGGGGTTCGGTTGGAGCGTCATCGTTTACTATTGCAATAGGGAGACTCGCACTTTGGATTGGCTACTGCTCCGGCAGAAAAACAAAAAGCAGGGCACTGGGGTCAAAGGTCAAAAACAGAGAATCCCCTTGATCCTCTCTCTGTCTATGTGCCCCAACTCACTGAAATGTGCCATTTTTTTCCACTTGCATCACTGAGTAGTTGTTTGAGAACATACTTTTGAAAAGCTTATAATAATATGTAAAAAGACTCAAGTGATAGTTTAAGATTTCTGTCAAATTCTTTTTTTTTCCTGTATCTTGTTGCGTACTTTGTAGAACAAAAAAAAAAAGGTGGTAAGAACTTCAAAAAGGGAGGCATTCAATGACCGCATGGGTGAGGGAATGTGTGATCATATGTGTGTGTGCGTGTTTGTGTGACTGGGAGAGTTTTATTTGTACAGAAGAATGTGCGAACTTTTGTTTTCTTATTGAGAACAAGCGGGAACATATACACCACGCCGGAACAAGGCTTGGTTTTCCTGTTGGTGGGGGAGGGAGGGGTGTTGATGCTGTTCAATAAAACGCTCTTTTTGAAAAAGAAAAAAAAAGCCGTTGCTGTAATTGAAACTTTTTTTTCAGTTGGTTTCTGCTTACTTTAATTTATTTTTGTACTGTGATGGAAAATAAAATGCACTGATCATTTAAGACACTCACTGGTCTTGCTGTGCCTCTCTTTATGGGTGTAGACAAAGATGTTACGCCACAGCCTTAGCATGCATTCTGCAAACACATTGCGTGGCAGGTCATGAAGTCATCACAATGCTCTGGGTTGGCGGGTTTACCTGGAATCAATGTCACATTGGAGAGCAGAGGCGTTTTTGTTAGGATCTTGGAACATTGGGGGGTTAGCCCATCCACGAAATCTTTAGATTTTCCCCCAATAATTGCACCATTTTCAAGTTATATCAAGGTGAAATGAATATAAGATGTGAGACACTGTGCTCTACCAAACGATCCCGGTCAGGTTCGTCAGCTGGCTTTCACAATATGAAATCAAAATAAACAAAATGAGTGCAATCTGCGTTCTCATTCAACTTCGTTATTATTTGTATTTTCAGCAGCAGAAGTAAAACCCCAAGAAAAAAAACAAGAGCCTTTGACATTGATGGAGCAGTCATATGGTAGATTGTATGTTACCAATGCTTTGTTGGATTGTGAAAATTGACCAACCCTGCTCTCATAGCTTCTGCTTCTATTGTATGACAAGGGCTCATTTTAAACTGTGACAAATCATGTTAACCATCTTATCTATCTGATACTCTCCTCTTCTTCACTATCTATCTGATACTCTCCACTTCTTCACCTCTCCAGTACCTCTTTTGGTGTCTCATCCATCTGTTGCATTCCTCATCTCCTCTGCTCTCTCCTCCTGTTCTCTTCTCCTCTCTGTCCTAAAAAGGATGCAAACAGCATATGCCAACCAAAATCTAACCAAATCGCTCATTCGTTGATGTGAGGAGTAGATCATAAGCACTCTTTATTTATCAGTTTACTTTATACATTTACAAAGCTATAATCATATGTAAAGGTGTGCCTCAGAAATACTTGTTTTCATAAGAAGAAGAAAGACATTTTATTTTGTCATTGCACAGGTTACAATGAAATTTGTTCCCTGCATTTAACCCATCCTATTGTATAGTAGCAGTGGGCAGCTGCAGCACCCGGGGACCAACTCCGGTTCTTCTTTCCACTGCCTTGGGCAGGGGTAAAGACAGGAGTATTAACCCTAACATGGTCTTTTTGATGGTGGGAGGAAACCGGAGCACCTGGAGGAAACCCATGCAGGCAGGGGGAGAACCGTTAAACTCCACACAGAAAGGACCTGGGACGGCCTGGGGTTCGAACCCAGGACCTTCTTGCTGTGAGGCAACAGTGCTAACCACTGGGCCACCGTGCCGCCCATCAATAATTATTACAGGTCACTGCGCATGAACAGAGTCTACAGTGAAGGGACCCATAATACATAGACGTTAATATATTTACTTGCTTAATTTAGTTCCTAAAAATGGCAACTGTTCTTTCACTTGATTTAACATATCTTCTTGCTGTGAGGCAACAGCACTAACCACTGGGCCACCATGCCGCCACATAAATGGCGTGCCTTGTGACAAAAACGTCTGAGGACCACTGAGCGAGACTAGCTAGCTTGCTAAAGAGCCCCCTTCTTCACCAACCTGAGCTTTTAGATGACGCAGTGGCACTCTCACGTCCTGGCTCATCTGCTGCAACAGCAACAACTCTTCCTCCGCCTCATCTGCACCTCGTTGCCTTCATCCGTTTGCTTTTTGAAAAGGCTTCTTACATCCAGGGCCTTCAGTGAATAAGCTAGCTAGCTAGCTAGCTACAACCGGATAACAACGACAAGCCCTGCAACCGGTGCGGCCGCTCACTCTTGCGCTCTCACACACAAAATGCGCGCGTGCCAAGTAGTGTGACGTAGATCTGCTGCTTGAATAACACACAGAGGACCCAAAACACGATATCGTAGTATTTATGAGTGTTTTAATGCATGGTCGTAATAAAAGATGAATAGACTTTTTTGTAAAAAAAATAAAGAATAAAAAAAAATTCAAATCCGGGGCTGTTCACAAAACATTCGGGGCTGTAGCCCCGGACGCCCAGGGAAGAGTCACTGCAGACACCTGTTGACACGTCAAAGATTATAAACAGACGAAACTTGATTTACATCTAACTAGTCATTTAATTGTGCGACTTTATCAGGGTTTTTTTTTGTTTGTCAAATTTTGCTGGTTGGTGACTCAAAGTGCGATATGTTTGTCGACAGCATAGAAACACACCGGTACAGATACACAAAACAAGTGAGGTCATCAGTGATGAATCCGCCATCACCCACCCTCCACCCGTTTTTTTTTTTCAATCATTTATCACATTACAGCGCCCGGCTTCTCCATCCCACTTTGCCCACTAACTAATCATCCATCAGAGGGGGATTAACCAACCCCTGGCCGGGTTAGCCAGCGCCAGGTTGACACGGTACCCGCGCAAAGCGCAGTCATCGTGCTCGGCTGCGGGGTCCTTCCGCCGTCTCGACGTGACGTCACCCAGGCCACCAGCTGCCGGTGGGCGGATTAACGTTATGACCGCATCGCACATAGGACACAACAGCTGGCCTTGGAAGACGCATTAGAGCCAACACACCAGCACTCCGAGCCTGCTTTAATGACTAAGGCTTTATCCCAACGAACCGGGCCAGCGTCAAGCCTGAGGAATGAGCGAGCAAGAGTCAAACGGAAAACTGACTGGAGAAAAATCATTTATTAATGAAATGATCCATGTAAGCGCTTTCATTGTGGAACATAATGGACTGCATTCATCTGCATCATACACAAGCAACACAGTGGTACGTCAATGTACGACAGCTCATTTCTCTTTAGATTTGGTGGGTGCATTGTTTTTATTTGCGGTCAGTATTGATGAATTACACAAAAAATGCAAAATACAAAAATTAGGCACATCCATTACTTGATCAGTTTGGTGGTATAAATGCAGGTTCCTCTCTCAGGTTTGAGAGAAGCCAGTGAGAGTGAAATATATCGATGAAATGGAGAAAAATGTGTCTTGATTGTAAGCCCTCCAAATTCTACAAATGGGTCAAAATAAAAACATTCAGTATTTTGCTCCTTTTTTAACAATGTCAAATATGAGCAAGCAAGACTGGTGATCTGAAATCAACTGTACAACTAATTGAGCTGTGATTTAAAAAAAAAGAGAAAATAAAGCTTCACTTTCACAGCAATTTCAATGAGGCACTTAAGGAAAAACAAAAAACATTGGGGATTTCCCCCAGGGAAGCTTTTCAATGACGTGACATAACACCGAGAATCATCGCTGAGACCCCACGATTAGCATTAGCATGGCAACTCCAAATGTCCCCTGGTAAGAGCGGACAGTGTGGGGTCACAAGTGATGTTGGATATCTACACAGGACTGAAAGAACACATATGGTAATCGCTAACATCTCACTGGAGAGAAGGACACCAATGAGGAGAAAACAACACAATGGCACTGATAAACCTCCTTTTGGTAGAACTCATATCTTCAAAAATCTCTCTTTGCCCACATTTCCAGAGGATTTCTATAAAAATGGCCAGTAATTACTGCCTTGTTTGAGAGGTGTCCCGCTTTGATTTAATGACGCTGATCGGCAAAACAAAAAGGATTACAGGAGAAAATGAGCAGATGATGCTCGGGGTCGCATGCAAGAAAGAAAGCAAGAGTTGTTGTTTTACCTTTTGGGTTAATATTTGTATAGGATAAGCAGTTGCTCCACGTGCAATGGGGTTTATTTATTAGGGATGGCTTTTTGTTTGTGGAGTCTCTTTTCTTTCCCTCTCTCTCTACTCCTTGGCACAGGAGGGTCTAAAAAAAACCCAAAACAATCTTTCACTGCCCTGCAGAATGGTACAATTGATTCAACTGGGAGAGGAGCCAAGAGATTTGATGGTGGAAGAAAAATAGGAATAAGGAGGGGGAGAAAGTAGTGGGAGTAGGAGGAGGAGATGGGAGGCCCAAGCGAGGCTTTGTTCTCCAACAAGAGTTACCCCCCCCCCCTTTGCCGCCAGAGGTGTAAAGAGAAGAGAGGAGAGAGAGGAGGAGAGAGAGAGCGAGTGAGAGAGCTACTGATGTGAGAAGTGACAGTGAGTCCATTCTAATGATGAGTAGAGAATAGCAGTGCAGAAAGGAGAGGAGGAGCCCTGTGGGAGATATCATGCTCAAGGATATGTAGAGTTCTGGTCACACACACACACACACACACACACACACACACACACACACAGCCCCAGGCCTAAGCTCATTTGAAAACCTTTTACTACCACAAATGTCACATCACTAATCCACTCCTATAAATACATAATTTCCCCCCAAACAACTCTTTTTGGCTTTCAAGTGCCTGATCAAGGGATGAGACCAAGGTCATATGCGGTAAAGCTGCGAGGTAAAATGGAGATCTGCTTGTTCAAGAGACGTGGTCACTTACAGACTAATTAAGATAAATGATTTGTCCAGGCAACAGTCGGGTGCAATTAAGCAGACTGTGATAGTTGTGGAATTGACTGGTAAGAAGGTCCACCCCCCCCCCTGCTAAAGTAATGCTGACTACGATTCACTGCACTTTGCCACTGTAACTAGGCCAGGCACCCAGAGAGCATCGACTCATAACTGGGCCGTCACCAGAACCGCAATACTAGCTCATTCAGTCACCCAGAAGGTGCCAGGACAACTAATTCTCTATGGGAGTACTGAGTTGTTTGGTTTCCTCGTCCTCGCGGTGCGCGCCGTGCCATTTAGAGTCTGTCATCTGTCATCATGACAACCTTTATAACATGGCTTCATATTATAAAATGCAAGTATCTGAATTACCATGAATAATTCCTGCCGGGTGATTGATAACTGAGCTCAGCATTACATGAATTAGAAACGGACCGGCCATAATTAAAGGCGGATATGTAAACTGAATATATTCAGAGCGGCAACGATAGGAGTTGGCCAGTAAGCAGCAGACACATCATTACAAAAATGACAAAATAGCAGACATTTATGGCGTATACATCTTGTGGGGAAAGATTAATGTGGTGGATGCTGTATGAGGCCCAACAAGACATGTTGTGATCTTGCAAGCTCCTGCTTTAAGCTTCCAATGGTTGGGAAAACCATTGAAACAAAGCGTGAATTATACCAAATTGGTCAAACAAGAAAAGTGTGACAAATTTCAGCACGGCCAATGGCTTGTGAGCACACCACTGACGCGCCTTTTAGTCTTCCTATTTATTGTTCATGCTTCGATTTTGGTTATCTCTGTTGAAAAACATGAGAAACATTTTTTCTCCAGCTTTTGGTGGACGATAAGGTGAAATGAAAGCTGATGTAAGTCTTATAATTTTTATGGAAAAAAAAAGAAGAAGCAAATTCTATTCCATCCTTATGCAAAAGTGTAGACTCCTATGCCTGGGCTATAGATAAAGACAGGTACAGTGGAACGGAGGTCTTAGTATATTGCTGGGATAAGCAGTCGTTGGCATGTTGGAGACAACAGGCCCTCTGTCATACAAGGCCTGTCTCTCCTCCGTTCACTCACTTCACCATGGCCACTAGCCAGACTCTGGTACACAGCCAAGGAGAGAGGGCAAAACAGCAAAAAGCTAATCAACACTCACACACACACACACACACACACACACACACACACACACACACACACACACACACACACACACTTTGATGGAGGGCATATCTATCGGGAGTCCATTCAAAGGGAGTGAGGGCCACCACAAGTCAACAGACCATTGACTTCAACAGTATGGCCACAGATGACACTATGTCCAGGGACCGGCGGGTCACTTCGGACTCTACAGTACTTTGGTAATACTTGTTGAAAGAATGTGCTCCGTAAATGAAAGTTCCACCAGCTGGAAATGTATAAAATGATTGATAGCACAAAATAAAAAAAAACATATTCGGGTGCATTTTTAAAAGACAGTAGTCGTTTGTTGCAAGAATGAATACACTAGTACAGACTGTATCCTATATAATCCAGAGATACTGAATAATGAAGTTCAGGTAGATAATTTTAACTGAAAGTAATACAGTATATTAATGTTCTTCTGTATTAAATCTAACATCCCTCTGTACACCTTGTTGTAGTATAAGTGCTGTGCATAGAACAATGTATAAACTTTTTATATATATATATATATGCTTTGACTAATATTATATAAGCATTAAGGATATTATAAGGGTATAGACAGCATAGCAGGGAGGAAAAGATGAGGGATTTAAATTAAAGAAATTTTAATGCTTCCTTTGAAGCAGGTTGCAATGTTCAGGATATGCTCAACACATCCAACTCAATACCCTGTGACTAATAAACCAACAATGAATTAGATTCGACATTTGTGCCTCAGACACTGAAAAAAAAAAAAAAAAAAACACCGAACCACATTCTCCGTCATGGCGTTCGTTCCCATGATGTCATTGGAGATGTGTGTTCAAACACAAACACGGGGAAAAGCAAAATATAAAGAAATTAAAATTAAAAGTTGCAGATTCATTTACATTTACCATCTAGGTAGGTAGGTCAGCAAAAAAACAAAAAAACAAAAACAAAACAAAAACACATTATTATTCGTGGGAATGAACAGAATCTGCACAAAACTCAATGAGTCAAAGCAAGAAATTTCAAGTGTGGCTGTGGCCAAGCATCTCTGAAATTATCCGAGGGTCATAACTGCACATTATATCACTGCCTAGCCATTTCGCTGAACTCTCATTTGATATGGTTCCTGCTGCAAGGATTATGAATCCAAACAGCCTGTGACATTTTTTTTTATTCATTACGCAACGCATCATTGGCTCCGAGGACAGATCCCTTATAATCTCCCCTCACCTTGACTACCCCAGTTTTCTCTAGACACCAGGTATTTCACTTGTAGCACACTAAATACTGTGCTATGTAAAGCAGATGGCGTTTGGAAAGGGGGAAGAAAAAAAAAAGGAATGTCTTTGGTGGTCTATCTTACAGTGCATAAGTTTAAACTAGCTAATAGCATTTTTGCATGTGGGCATCTTGTACATTTCCTATTCAGAACATTGCATAGAAACCCATGCAACAGCTCAAATTTGGCATGGCTTTGGATTCTGAGGATACAATTATCCCATTCGTCCCCCGGAGCTGCTATCTATACTGTACATCACAGGGCCACGTCGTTGTCAGCTCAGCACACAGGAGATGTGAATCAGAAGTGAATCATCGTCTCGGTCTGGGTTGAAATCTGTTGCCACTGTCCTTGTAGTCTCCCCCTTCTAGTTTCCAGGCACAGCCAGTATGTAACCGGATCGGCTCTTAGTGAAGTCTGGCTGCGATTGGTTGATCTTGGGTTCAACAATGACAGTGCACTTCCTGCCATTCATGCTGCACTGGATGGGACTGGTGATGCTTACTTGCAACTTCCTCTTCTCGCTATAGAGAGATAGTGGCGGGGGGGGGGGGGGGGCAGAGGGAAAAGAACAAGAGAAGAAACATGGTGAAAAGTTACTCAATACTGGTGGAAAGGTGAGATTTGAGACATACGGTCATATAGGCCCATTAAGGAAGTTAGAATTACAGTTCAATATCCATCCATCCATCCATTATCCAAATCACTTATCCTGCTCAGGGTCGCGGGGATGCTGGAGCCTATCTCAGTAGTCATTGGGCGGCAGGCGGGGACACCCTGGACAGGCCGCCAGTCAAACACACACACACACACACACACACACACACACACACACACGCACACAAACCCTAGGGACAATTTGGTACGGCTGATTCACCTGACCTACATGTCTTTGGACTGTGGGAAGAAACCGGAAGAAACCCACGCAGACACGGAGAAAGCATGCAAACTCCACACAGAGGACGACCCCCCAAGGCTGGACTACCCCGGGGCTCGAACCCAGGACCGTCTTGCTGTGAGGCGACTGCGCTAACCACTGCACCACCGTGCCGCCCCCAAGTGTTAGCATTTACAAGCAAATTCCATCCAAAGGACAGAACTGTTCAGTTCAATATTGTGCACTTAAATCTTTTTTTTTTTTTTTTTAGCGGTATGATAATACAAATAGGTTTTGTGTATCCTTGCCGCAACCATTCCATATACGCAACTCTCCTTAGTGGCTCGGCAATCCATTTAGTCATAACCTGAAGCAGGGAAATAAAATATGCAGAACCATTAGTGAGCTGTGTGTGTGTCTGTGAAAGGGAGAGAAATGGGAGGGGGGGGATATATCCTGAGATCCTGCATGTATGGATATCTCCTTAGATATCCATACATGCTATTCAGATAATTAACAATGAAGAAGCCAGGCACGAGTGCCGACAAAAGAAGGCTCCATATGGCAGCACTGGGGCTGTGGCACAACAGCGGATTGGCTTTTAGTGTCTGTCACGTCTAGTTAGGTCTTTATGTGGGTGAATGGGCATTTAGCCATGTTTGCTCTTAAGGGGGATCGATGAGGGAAATCAAAGAGAGGGAAAAAGGCATAAATCGCATGGCTGATCCTGCGTTGAGGCAGACAGAGACAGATGTAATGTAAATATGTAGGGCAGAGAGAAAAGACAGACAATGAGACTCGGCGATCAATAGAAATTGATGATTCTTCGTCAGGGAAAGAATATATTTCAAGAAAAACAGTGAGAGAAAGAAAAGACGGAGTGGCCAGAATCTAATACAAATCTGTAATGTGGCGGATTTTAAATAGAAAAATAATTCTCTCTTGTTTAGCCGACATGAACAGCCCCTCATCGCGTCAAAGTTTCTCGCTGGCACAGTTACTGCCCAGTGCCGATAATAATCGCCTTTGAAAACAAATCTGTTAGAAATGAATATTACTTAATGTTGGATCCATTATTCCAGCACAGAGCTGTTAAAGTGCCTCTGTCGAATCTAAAGTGAGGAAATGAGTCATCCGAAACTGCTAACAGCGGTCTGTTGCGCAATGACAATAGGTCATAAACAACAACAATGCGCCATGCTGCCCACGCTGCCCTCCTCAAAGAAGCGGGTGTATCCATCTCGCCTTGTGCAGGGATGAAGAATCACTGGGTAGCACTGCCTCTGGTTTCCATGGAAACCTGACACCCCCCTCACCCCCCGAAACTGAATTCCTCCATCTGTCACCGCCACTGTGGCCAGCCAATGAGACTACATGTATTACGTGTATGTGTGTGTGTGTGTGTGTGGGGGGGGGGGGGGTTGTGATAGATGTTTCTTTCTCAGTCCGTCTCTCATTCGATTACCTCTAAGTCCTGCTGTCTCACTGGATGCTGTGCTATGCTCTCCATGAAGGGCAAGCAGGGTTACACACACACACGCACACACACATACACACACACATACACACACACACACACACACACACACACACACACACACACACACACACACACACACACACACACACACACACACACACACACACACACAATATGTCTCAGTACACCCCCAAGAGGCTTCCTTTGGACACACCAAGAGTGCATCTGATCACTTTATGATGCGTCAGCAACAAAACCCTGCCTCTAAATTAATACTTTGGCATTTGAATAAAAATGAATGGAGCATTTCATAACTGAGAGGAAATAAACACGATCAGTGGTATCTTAAGGTCACTAGCTGGCTGGCCTTTTCCAAAAGGAGGTGGTCTGAGCCAGTTATGGCCCTAGGGGCAGATTTAGCCCAACGCTGGATGGCCTCTCTTACTGGAAAATCAATCCTTTCCTCGTCTCTGCTGCCCTCCTTTGTGTCTGCCTATGTCCTTCATGCCATGTAGGTCCAGGCTCACTTTGTGCCCCAAACTCCTCCACAATGCTATCAGGAGGAAGACAGCATAGAGAGGGAGAGAAGGAAGGAGGAAGAGAAGGACAAAGAGAGCGAACAAGATGAGGAAGCTTTTGCGGAAGCAGACAATTAAGGGAGGGAGGATGAGGAGGGCGATTAGTGACGGCAGAAGAAGAGGCAGAGGAGAAAACCGAGCGGGCCGAGGTGGAAATTAAGGAGGAGGATGACACGGCGGAGAAGGGTGTGTGTACAAAAGGCATAAGGAGAAAGGAAACATAGAAAGTAGGGAGCACCTGAGGGAAAAGAAAAGGCTGTTGAGATGAGAAGCAAAACAAGTACTGGTGAAGAGGACGGGCGAGTGACCTGGGCTGAAGGACCAGGAATACTGGCCAATACCACTCTGAGTCATCCATTTAACGCTGTACCTGGCTAAGCTCTCCTGCCCACTGAAAAATACATGAGTGCTGCAGACAGGCCGCGAAGGACACTCTGCAAAGCTGGAAGCTGCAGTGGACTCTGGACTGTCAGTTATGATGACAGTGCTACTTGGAGATGAAAAAGTAAACAAAGGCACATCGTCTCTGAGGACTGAAAGCCAAAGCAATGTTGGTGAAGAGTTTCGTTAAAAAAGCAGATACCATCCATTTAAGACATATGATGCATCTTCATCATCATCATCATCATCAGGTCGAGTATCCTCGGATGGCTCAGACCCTCTCACACCACCCGTCTCTATCCTGCATGGCAGCTGGAAGATCCTCAGATGGGCATCCTGTGTCGTCCACAAGTTGATGGATGTAATGTTGAATGTGTAACATATGATACACACTTAAAAAAAACGATTTCTGGAACAAGAGTGCAACTGAGCACGAAATATTACTGATGCTAAATCATAAACCTGATTCAAAGCGGGGAAGTGCTAAAGACTATACGACTATAACCTGTGTATTTCCTGCAAAACCTTGAGAGGGACATTTCAGGCAACCTGGCTCTTTATACTGAAACTGATATACAGCAATGTGATATAAACCCACAGGGCTATCCTAATGAAGAGAGAACAATGCCCAATGCAGAGACAGAGAGAGAGACAGAGAGAGAGGGAGAGAGAGCGAGAGAGCAAGCAAGAGAGAGAGAGAGAGACAGAGAGAGACAGTGAGAGGGGGAGAGCAAGCAAGAGAGACAGAGTGAGAGAGCGAGAGACAGAGAGAGTAAAAGAGCGAGAGAGAGACAGAGCAAGAGAGAGAGAGAGAGAGAGAGAGAGGGAGAATATGGGACAGATGATCAACAAGAGCCCAGTGTCTCTGCCAAGAGGACAGCATACAGGCACGCCCAAATATATGCAGTAAAGAGCTAGTGTGAAGGAACAGACGCTTGGACAAACAAACACAAACAAACGTGTAACCACACGCACACACACACACACACACACACACACACACACACACACACACACACGTACACACGCACGCACGCACGCACGCAACGCCACACATTCACTTACGCAAACTCACATAATGACCATCAACATTTGTGCAAAAACCCAACACACGTGCACATGCAAGAACAATCGACCACTCGAAATCTGCTGGTACACACACATTCAGTAACACACCCACACAAGAGCACACAAAGACATACTGTATGCACTGAATGGAAATGGAGATGAGCTCACACTGTTTTTATCTGTCAGAGCCTCCTCACACATAGCCGCTGCCAACTGATGCTGCTCCATTAAAAAACCATAACCTCCTTACATCAATATCCCACCGCGCGCGCGCACGTGTGTGTGTGTGTGTGTGAAATCACACTGTTCAAGAGCAAAAACACAGCAAGACAGGATAGCAGATGCACATGTGTTTGTTTACGTGCAAGTGTGTTTGTGGTGTATGTGTGCAGGTGTCTGGGTTGTTGGGACAGTGTGTGTGTGTATGTGTGCGTGTGCAGAGTGCAGACAGTCCTGCTGCCTTCCTGTTTGATAGACAGCCAGAGCTCTCTCCAGACGCAGCATGCACATTACAGTAACACTCTCGATCTCTTCAGCCGCAGCAGGGACACACAACCCATGGAAAACATAACACACATGGCCGGCTGTTCTAGTGGTATTATTTTCTGAAATTAGTACAAGCTCATGGTCCTAATAACTTACTTAACAAGTTATCTCCCAAAAAAACCCAGTCTGTAAAAGGACAGAGTTGGGCGTCCGGGTAGTTTAGCGGTCTATTCTGTTGCCTACCAACACAGGGTTCACCGGTTCGAATCCCTGTGTTACCTGCGGCTTGGTCAGGCATCCCTACAGACACAATTGGCCATGTCTGTGGGTGGGAAGTCGGATGTGGGTATGTGTCCTGGTCGCTGTACTAGCACCTCCTCTGGTCGGTCGGGGCGCCTGTTCAGGGGGGAGGGGGAACTGGGGGGAATAGCGTGATCCTCCAACGCGTTACGTCGCCCTGGTGAAACTCCTCACTGTCAGGTGAAAAGAAGCGGCTGGTGACTCTACATGTATTGGAGGAGGCATGTGCTAGTCTGCAGCCCTCCCCGGATTGGCAGAGGGGGTAGAGCAGCGACCGGGACGGCTTGGAAAAGTGGGGTAATTGGCCAAGTACGATTGGGGAGAAACAGGGGGGGAAATCCAATTAAAAAAAAAAAGGACAGAATTGCAGCAAACCAGTCAATGAGAGGGTGGAGACTGGTAATTGTATTTCTGGGAACCCAGTATTTTTTTCTTTCATGTCTCCCCCCTCCCCTTTTTTCCTCCCCAATTGTATTCGGCCAGTTATCCCACTCTTCCGAGCTGTCCTGATCGCTGCTCCACCCCCACTGCCGATTCGGGGAGGGCTGTAGACTACCACATGCCTCCTCTGATACATGTGGAGTCGCCAGCCGCTTCTTTTTCACCTGACAGTGAGGAGTTTTGCCAGGGGGACGTGGCGCATGGGAGGATCATGCTATTCCCCCCGTTCCCTCTCTCTCCCGCACAGGCGCCCCGACCGACCAGAGGAGGCGCTAGTGCAGCGACCAGGACACATACCTACATCCAGCTTCCCACCCGCAGACATGGCCAATTGAGTCTGTAGAGGTGCCTGACCAAGCCGCAGGTAACACGGGGATTCGATCCGGCGATCTCTGTGTTGGTAAACAACGGAATAGACCGCCACACTACCTGGATGCCCCGGGAACCCAGTATTTTGATATTAGTTCAAAAGCACATCATCTGTTTATCTATTATATTTATTCACTCAAATTTAATGAAATGAAATGAGTGAATGAATATCTGTTTAAAAAGCTAGAAAAAGTTAGATCAAATATCAACAGCCAACCCATCCAATCTCACCTCCAACACACTTTTGGTATGTGCCAAGGTATAAAGCAGGAAATGATAAGAGACAGTGGAGTACTGAATATACATAGGTTTGAACAGGCCACCCCATCTCTCTCCGTCGCACTCTCTTCCCCTCATTTACTGGCAGTAACCATCCACTCATTCCATGGTCTACGTTTAACTACAGAGGTAACGCAGGCATCTGTCTCTCTATCTCGCCCCTCTCTCACATGGCTGGGTCCACACGTCTCACGTGTGCCGCCGCGCTATGTTAACATAAACACACACATACCCCCGTTGCTGAGGAAATGGATACACTCAGACGCAGGTGTATGCAGACACAAAAGCATACACATGTACACTACCGTTCAAAAGTTTGGGATCACCCAAACAATTTTGTGTTTTCCATGAAAAGTCACACTTATTCACCACCATATGTTGTGAAATGAATAGAAAATAGAGTCAAGACATTGACAAGGTTAGAAATAATGATTTGTATTTGAAATAAGATTTTTTTTACATCAAACTTTGCTTTCGTCAAAGAATCCTCCATTTGCAGCAATTACAGCATTGCAGACCTTTGGCATTCTAGCTGTTAATTTGTTGAGGTAATCTGGAGAAATTGCACCCCACGCTTCCAGAAGCAGCTCCCACAAGTTGGATTGGTTGGATGGGCACTTCTTTGAGCAGATTGAGTTTCTGGAGCATCACATTTGTGGGGTCAATTAAACGCTCAAAATGGCCAGAAAAAGAGAACTTTCATCTGAAACTCGACAGTCTATTCTTGTTCTTAGAAATGAAGGCTATTCCATGCGAGAAATTGCTAAGAAATTGAAGATTTCCTACACCGGTGTGTACTACTCCCTTCAGAGGACAGCACAAACAGGCTCTAACCAGAGTAGAAAAAGAAGTGGGAGGCCGCGTTGCACAACTGAGCAAGAAGATAAGTACATTAGAGTCTCTAGTTTGAGAAACAGACGCCTCACAGGTCCCCAACTGGCATCTTCATTAAATAGTACCTGTTAGAGCCTGTTTGTGCTGTCCTCTGAAGGGAGTAGTACACACCGGTGTAGGAAATCTTCAATTTCTTAGCAATTTCTCGCATGGAATAGCCTTCATTTCTAAGAACAAGAATAGACTGTCGAGTTTCAGATGAAAGTTCTCTTTTTCTGGCCATTTTGAGCGTTTAATTGACCCCACAAATGTGATGCACCAGAAACTCAATCTGCTCAAAGAAGTGCCCATCCAACCAATCCAACTTGTGGGAGCTGCTTCTGGAAGCGTGGGGTGCAATTTCTCCAGATTACCTCAACAAATTAACAGCTAGAATGCCAAAGGTCTGCAATGCTGTAATTGCTGCAAATGGAGGATTCTTTAACGAAAGCAAAGTTTGATGTAAAAAAAATCTTATTTCAAATAAAAATCATTATTTCTAACCTTGTCAATGTCTTGACTCTATTTTCTATTCATTTCACAACATATGGTGGTGAATAAGTGTGACTTTTCATGGAAAACACGAAATTGTTTGGGTGATCCCAAACTTTTGAACGGTAGTGTACATGCACGCACACATGTGTCCGCTGCAGATGTTAGAAACTACCTGCAGCAGGCTGCTGATAGTTTCTAACATTTGTGGGGGAGAATTAGGGCTGTCCGAGGTGATTATCAGGGAACAGAAAGAGTGACACGGGACAGGCCCACCCCTATATAGAGCTGGGACATAGAGACAGCCGGAGGGCCGGCCTTGCCTTAATGGCCTGATCTACCTTCATTTACTATGGATTGAGTTTGGGTTGGTTTGAAGTGGGAAAGCTGCCTGAAAGGCGAGCTGAGTAAGGTTTTCTAATTAGCATCACTGCGCCTTAGTCAGACAATTTTGCTAGCATAGCTTCTGCAGACGGAATATATTAGTAATAAGATACGGTGGGGTGTGTAAAAAATGGCTGTAGAAGTCCTCGGTCCTCAGCACTTAAAGATCTGCAATACATTTTTATATGTTTTGGCTCCCTGTTTGCCCTTCTTTAAAATGATCCTTCTTTGTGTTTTCTTATTTTTATTTTTGCTTCTTGTGTGGGGAGATGGTGTTGCAAATTCACGTTTGCGGCGGCCTCGCCCAGTACCATCCATGCAGTGTCTTTGTCCACATCTGCGTCTAAGCTTGTGTCTTCATCCAGCTGGCGCTGGATCGGCTGGGAGAGCTTGTCTGCTGTATCTTGTGGGCCCAGGGACCACAGCCCTGCCTGGAGCTGTGCCCGAAGAGGAAACACTGCGGGTGGTCTGACAGGACACGGAAGCAGGACAGACTAAGCTAACTGCTAGCCCATGCAGACCGGCAGTTCCGATAACACCGAGGACGGTCTGGCGGCGGCCTCGCCTGGCGTTGACTGTGGTGTTTTTGATGTTGTCATGTGGACTGCGGGGAAGTGTGTCAAGGGTGTCTGGCTGGGAGATCAGCTGGGGGAGCCTGGCCTGCTGCATCTGGTGGGCCCAGGGACCACGGGCCCACCTGGAGCTGCACCCAAATAGGAAACACCAAGGGTGGTCTGAAAGGATGTAGAAGTGGGGCAGGCTAAGCTAACTGCTAGCCCATGCAGACTGGCAGTTTCAACAGTCATCCTGCGTTCGTTCTCTTAGACAGTGTTTTTTTTTTTTGCAGTTTGATATACACTCACCGGCCACTTTATTAGGCACACCTGTCCAACTGCTCGTTAACGCAAATTTCTAATCAGCCAATCACATGGCAGCAACTCAATGCATTTAGACATGTAGACATGGTCAAGACGATCTGCTGCAGTTCAAACCGAGCATCAGAATGGGGGAGAAAGGTGATTTAAGTGACTTTGAACGTGGCATGGTTGTTGGTGCCAGACGGGCTGGTCGGAGTATTTCAGAAACTGCTGATCTACTGGGATTTTCACGCACAACCATCTCTAGGGTTTACAGAGAATGGTCCGGAAAAGAGAAAATATCCAGTGAGCGGCAGTTCTGTGGGCGAAAATGCCTTGTTGATGCCAGAGGTCAGAGGAGAATGGCCAGACTGGTTCGAGCTGATAGAAAGGCAACAGTAACTCAAATAACCACTCATTACAACTGGGGTATGCAGAAGAGCATCTCTGAATGCACAACACGTCGAACCTTGAGGCAGATGGGCTACAGCAGCAGAAGACCACACCGGGTGCCACTCCTGTCAGCTAAGAACAGGAAACTGAGGCTACAATTCGCACAGGCTCACCAAAATTGGACAATAAAAGATTGGAAAAACGTTGCCTGGTCTGATGAGTCTCGATTTCTGCTGCGACATTCGGATGGTAGGGTCAGAATTTGGCGTCAACAACATGAAAGCATGGATCCATCCTGCCTTGTATCAACGGTTCAGGCTGGTGGTGGTGGTGTAATGGTGTGGGGGATATTTTCTTGGCACACTTTGGGCCCCTTAGTACCAACTGAGCATCGTGTCAACGCCACAGCCTACCTGAGTATTGTTGCTGACCATATCCATCTCTTTATGACCACAGTGTTCCCATCTTCTGATGGCTACTTCCAGCTGGATAACGCGCCATGTCATAAAGCTTGAATCATCTCAGACTGGTTTCTTGAACATGACAATGAGTTCACTGTACTCAAATGGCCTCCACAGTCACCAGATCTCAATCCAATAGAGCACCTTTGGGATGTGGTGGACCGGGAGATCCGCATCATGGATGTGCAGCCGACAAATCTGCAGCAACTGCGTGATGCTATCATGTCAATATGGACCAAACTCTCTGAGGAATGTTTCCAGTACCTTGTTGAATCTATGCCACGAAGGATTAAGGCAGTTCTGAAGGCAAAAGGGGGTCCAACCCGGTACTAGCAAGGTGTACCTAATAAAGTGGCCAGTGAGTGTATGTGTTCTTATAGTTTTTGGATATGTGTTTTTGTCTTTGTGTTGCACTGCTGTGGGCTGGGGGAAACTATATTATGTTTCATTAAATGAAATGACAAATACGGTGTTCCTGATTCCTGATTATTTCTGCTCAAATGTCACGGCTTCTCATGCAAGCGCTCAATTAGACCACTGCAAAGCACAAAGAATGAAACACTTTGAGACAAGGACTAAAAAAAGAAAGAAAGAAAAGAAAACATGACTTGATCAAACACAGCAAGTCCTGCCTAATGAAACCCTCCTTGAATAACCCGAGCTCTCATTCATCAAAACATAACAGAAGACAGCGTTCGCCTGCAGTATTTATTAGGCTGTGAAAGTTCAGAATATCCGGTTGTGCGTATGTTCGATTTAGCTCACTTTCTGCCTCTCCCCATTTCCGTCTTACCATCCTCTTTTTTTATTTAATCTTTTTTTCCCCCTCTGAAGAAATGAGCGAGCTACATTCATAACCAGAGAGATTACTAAGTAGGTCATTTAAAAAAAAGAAGAAGAGAAAAAGCTGGGAAAAAACTTTTAAAGCACAAAATGATATCGACGAAAACGTTACCTCTACAAGCAGAGTGGAAGAAGATGGGCAGAAGGAAAGAAAAAAAATCAAGAATAAATGAAAAAAACTAAAGAAAATTTAAGGAAAATGAACGATAGAACAGAGAAAAAAAAAAGAACATGCGTTGTTTGGAGAGAAGGATGAAGGGAGTCCGAGTCCGAAGCTGCAGGGAGGTTCGGAGGCCCTGCAAAAAGTCTCTGGAGGACGAGAAGGAGAGACGGACCGAGAGGAGAAAAGAAAGAGAAAGGTCAAAAGCTGTGAAACAGAGGGCACCGGTTAATACCGTAAATCCTTTCCTTTTGGCACATTGAGAGCCACGTGAGGCAGGACACTGTACGAATGGGTTACAGCCACACATTGCAGCTCGTTGTGAGAAATCTGGCCTCATGGCTCCCGTGGGCTTACGCTGCAAAACAGCAAACCACCGCACACACCGGCTGTATGGACACCTCCGTATCGTGCCGCATCGGGGCATTTCAGCAACGTCATGCATAATAAATGGAGAAGATGAGGTGAGTGGATGTCAGCACATGGACTGACCATCGGCAGGCTGAAACCTATCAATAACAGCTACACCAGGAACAAGCTGTTCCTCTGTTGTTTAGAGAGTCTGCAGACGCCCGAGTCCAACAAAAGGGCCTCCTCCTCACATCCATCTCTCCGCTGTGATCCCTTGTTTAAGGGGTCGGTAGGAGGTGCAGCCGGAAGTGTGCAAAACAAGGACCTTACTCTCCTGGGGGATGTTGATGATGTTGTACAGATGGCCGAGACTCTCATACACTGTGAAGCCATAATGGCCGCCCAGCAGGGCCAATCCATTGGTCTTAAACAGCCATGAGCTGGCTCTATGGATCTTATCGGCCATATTCATCTTATTCAGTTCCGGTCTTTCTTCTCATTCTTCTTCTTCTCTCTATACCATGAAATCAGTGGCTTAGCCTTAAACTCAAAGGTCAGCAGTTTCCTTGGTCTTTCAAAAGGACCCCTCTACAATGAGGGTGAACGGAAGTGGTTTAAAGGCACATTACACTCATCAATAGCCTAGCAAGGAGGGAGACCAAACCAAAAGGACAGAGGAGTAGCCTTAATTAGTTGCCTCCTACTGACAGGAAACTACTCACTTCTGAAGCCACTTCCCCTCCAGTTTTGCTCATCACAACAAATCAATACGTACATCAGTCAAGAGTTCATCCATTTTCATCCCTTGACACGTAAATGGAGGAGGGTGTGAAGGAAGGGATAGGCGAGATGAAAAAGAAAGGGTACGGTGGAGAAAAAAGCATAATGAGAGATTTATGACGGGTTTCGGGGAGGAAAGGAGAGAGGGACAGAAGAGAGGGAGAAAGAGAAAGGTGGTGGGAGGGACAGAGAGGAAGGAACGAGCAATCAAGGGGGGGGGGAGTGATGAATGGAAGAAGAGTGGGTTGGAGGTAAAGGGAGCCAAGGAGGGAGCAGAGCAAGGGTGGAGGTTAATCATAATTGGACTGACAGTGGCTGGCCGTCGGGGATGATAGGGTGCTGTTGATGGGCGGAGGGAGAGATTGTGTATGTGGGGGAGATTACAATAAACTACATGTAGAGGTCACCGCGGCTCAAGCAAGAGCTTGAATCGTGCCGAGTGCCGATACTGAGCAGAATATTATATCTAGGCTCCCCGGTGCTTTTATCCAAAGTGACGGTAAGACCAGGGGCGATGGCGAAGTGTGTACATTTATAATACACGAACGCAACTCCTTGTGGAGTTACATGGCCTACCCTTAGCATTACGATAACGTTCAACCGCACAAAAACAGAACAGGCTGCCTTGGTAGAGAGTGGCTGGATAGCAGAACAAGTGACGTGCACAGCATATAGTGCACAGTATAGTGTGTCTGTGTGTGTGTTAAGTACAGTACACGGTATTTTTATTTGTTTGCCTTTCTAAAATCTACTTCCATTCTAAATCTACTACTATCCACTAAATTCAGCCGTTGGGCTTACAGACTGAGTAAAAGAGTCCCATTATTTGAACTTCAGTGGGAAAAGTGAATGGTTAGGGTACTTGTAAATGATAACACACAATGCAGCGCTGCTGTTGGGCATAACACTCATGTGATCCGTGTTTTTCCATGCATATGTACTGTATGCACAACAGCGTATGTGTGAGTGTGGCTGTTTGGTAGTCAGGCTGGAAGGCTGTTCACAGCTCTGCAGTGACGTGGGGCTGGGTGCAGAGGAAAAAGTAGGTCAGATAAGCTCCCCTCACATTAACACATGTACATTTCCTTCAGTCACATGCAGTCTTGTAAAGGCATACATTTGCTCACACCATAAATATTCTCCCTCATATACATATGTACAAATGCACCCGCTCACACATGCTCTTGTAAAAGCACATGGGCGTGCAGACACACACACACACACACACACACACACACACACACACAACTTGGTCTTACCCTGCCCCTTGCTGTCCATCACTCCACCCAGACAGGGACAGAGACAACCCCCAGGCTCCAGCACTTTGGCAATGAGAGGAGCACTGGCCCACATTACAATGATTTTGAAAGTGTTTCAGTGTGTGTGACAGAGAGAGAGAGAGAGAGAGAGAGAGAGAGAGAGAGAGAGAGAGAGAGAGAGAGAGAGAGAGAGAGAGAGAGAGAGAGAAAGAGACATACAGACAGACAGAAGGGAGGGAGAGAAGATAGAGTTGCAAGGGGCATGGAAAGGGGAGGAGAGGGTGAGTGGGAAAGAGAAAGAGTTAATCTTTGTTTGTGTCTGTATTGCCTTATGCATCTGTACCCATGACGTAGAAATTTGAATATTTTCACATTTGATGATATTCATTGACTGCAGCTTGTATTTATGCGCTACATTTCGGTGAGATACTCATTTAGCCTACTGTGGAACTGGATGTGCATGAGTAGGCATACAGTACAGACAGCACCATCCTCTTCTTTGTAGATACTGGCTATGTAGATGGGTGCACAAGTTTTACATGACAACATTACTTTTTTTCTGTACAGCAAAGCAGGGATTTGTGTTAAAAATAAAAACCTCTCTTAACATCTTTTTCTCTTGCCATTCTCTTTAAATATCTCCCCTTTCTCCAGTCCCAACTCTGTTCACGCGCACCCGTCTAATGCTGTGAAACCGGGCTGTCTGATTTGTTTAGCATGCTCCCTTGATACTCTGTCTCTCTTTCCATCCCTCCATCTGTGGTACGGCAGGAGATGTGCGGTTATAATTTTCAGCCGGCAGGGTTATTAATGGATCGCGTATCAGACAAACATGGATCCAATGGTTGCCATGGGAACTGCATCCGCAGCGCCCTGGAAAGGAGGGGGGGAGACCAAGAGGAGGAGGAGGAAATGGTGGAAGGCAAGCTGAAAAACAAGAGGGGGATGGGGGAGGGTGACAGACAGAGAAGGGGAGAGGAGAGGGATGGATGAAGGGAGAGAGGGAAGGAGGGGAGCCCTATTCTCCTAGTCTGAAATATTTGATTCAGCAGAAAGGGTGACCTTGGTGGGGGAGACAAAGGCAGCTTAGCTTTCCCCCCCCCCCCCTTGTGCTTTCTTTTCCTATTCTCTTTACCCTCTCCATCACTTCCTGACTCTTTCTTTCTTATCCTCTCCATCTTTACATATTGTCTACCATGAGAACGCGTTCCCTCCATCTCCTGTCTTCCTCTCTCACAACTGTCTTGATCACCTTGTCTCTCCCTCTCTTTGTCTGTCTCAGTGTCATGCTAGCAGTGATGGTGACAATGTCATGTCCAGTTACAACAACAACAAAAATCTATTTAAAGCACAGTTATTCACCCACAGCATTTTTCAGTTTTAATATTTGTGTATATCTTCATAGGTCCCTTTCTCACTGACGAGTCTTGTTCTGATGCTTTTTTCTTTCTTTCTTTGCTTGACTGTGACTGCCTCCAATGGGAGTACGTTGGACCTCTCAATGGTAGAAAATGATAATGCTCACAGGTAATCTCACTTAAATTGTTTACACAAGAACTTTAGCTCAGAAAACAAACAAACATCCGTCTCGGTCCAACAACGTTAGCTGAGCAGGAAATAATACACAAAGCACTTTGATCGACTCTGGATGAGGACCGACTGAGAAAATTGAGAATGTATTTTGCAAAGCAATACAACGCTTCACGTTCATACGACATCTCTTCATCACCTTCTCTTCCCTCGCCTAGTCTCTAACCCCCATTCAATACTTCAACCTCTTTGCAGCTTCCAGTCTCTGTCCTCACTCCTTCCCCCTCCCCACTTCTAACACTTCTGCTGTTCTTCCTAAGCCTCTCTCTCTCTCTGTCTCTCTCTCTCTCTCACACACACACACACACACTTCTATTGCTCTGTCTTCCTCGCTCCCTTCTCTCTAAGCCCCCCCCCCCCCCCCCCCAAAAGTCCTCTGAATGTTTCTTCTTTTTTGTTCTTTTCTGTCCCACCTCCTCTCTGTAGTGACACAGGCGTGTCTGGCCCAAATTTGACAGGGTCAGGTTAGATGTTCAGCCCCTCAGGGCAGAAGCGGGGGTGCTGCCACCATGTGACCACATCACTATGGGATCAATAGAGGATTATGGACCATTAGCAGACTTTACAATACATCTGCCTTTGCTAGGCCTGTTGACATTGAACTGCTCATGGACTAACTTGCCTTTATCATTGCACACCTGAAATACAAGAACACTTGAAACTTACATTTATCATTATTTATTAGTCTTATCTGTTGTCATCTGTATTTTGATATATCTGGTTGCTATGACATTTAATTTCCCTCCAGGGATTAATAAAGTCAACTATTTATCTATCTATCTATCTAGCTAGCTAGCTAGCTACCTGTCTTATGTTGCTGACTCATATTTCTGAAAGGATGAGAGCAAGATAGAGAGAATAAGGAGCACGGAGAGGGGGGAGGAGATCAAAGAGGAAAGAGCTCAAAGGAAGCAATGAATGACAGAGAAATTTAGAGATGAAGAGAGAAACGTGTCCAAGACAAAAAATGAAAGTGTGTGTGTCAGTGTGTGAGAGAGAGAGAGAGAGAGAGAGAGAGAGAGAGAGAGAGAGAGAGAGAGAGAGAGATGAAGCGGTGGTGGGAATGGTAGAGGTCAAAGAAGATCAATGGTGAGAGGAAGCGTGAATGGAAGGAGTCTTACACAGGTGAGTCATTAAGTGTGTGTCACACAAAAAGACGGATGGGAAGAGTTTACAGTGTTATGAATTGGTTCTCAAAGTCCTCAGCAACCCAGAAAGAAAAAAAAAGAATGGGAGAGGAAAGGAGGGAGAACAGAGAGAGACAGAGAGAGAATGATGCCTGCCTTCTTATTATAGGCCCATAGCCCCAGAATAGACCATCAATCCCCTCGGAGCACTGACACACAGGAGGGAAGAAGGAAGACAGGAATTAATGAACTCCTGTCAATGATTCCTACAGAGAGAGAGAGAGAGAGAGAGAGAGAGAGAGAGAGTGACATGGCCTCCATCTTCAGTCCTCCATGTCACATCTTTTTACACCCACCATCTCCATTACAATTCTTTTTTTTTCTTTCTCCCCAGTTGTATTTGGCCAATTACTCTGCGCTTTCAGCCGTCCCGGTCGATGCTCCACCCCCTCTGCCGACCCGGGGAGGGCTGCAGACTACCACATGCCTCCTCCAATACATGTGGAGTCGCCAGCCACTTCTTTTCACCTGACAGTGAGGAGTTTCGCCAGGGTGACATAGCACGTGGGAGGATCACACTATTCCCCCCAGTTTCCTCTTCCCCCGAACAGGCACCCTGACCGACCAGAGGAGGCGCCAGTGCAGTGACCAGGACACATACCCAGATCTGGCTTCCCACCCGCAGGGACGCCCGACCAAGCCGGAAGTAACACAGGGATTCGAACTGGCGATCCATGTGTTGGTAGGCAATGGAATAGACCGCCACACCACCCAGACACCCCTCCACTACAATTCTACAGTCCAAACTTTTATATTGGGCGACATGGATTTCAGCATCAATAGCTGCAGACAGTGTGGATCAGGCAACGAGTTTCCACAGAAACCTCTGCACGGTGGTTTTCTAAGAAGCCGATTCCAACAGCTTACACAACACAACAGGACGCGAAGACAGGGGGAGGCTTTGTGTGCCAACTTACAAGTAACAAGCTTCTGTCACGGAGGAAACTCTTTCCAAGGCCATGACACACACACACACACACACACACACACACACACACACACACACACACAAGCAGCCAGTCAAAAAGGTCACTATATATTGCATTTTAATGTATGAAATGATTTCTCAAGTTTGTTTGATGCATGCAAACAGACAGAGAGAGAGAGAGAGAGAGAGAGAGAGAGAGAGAGAGAGAGAGAGAGAGAGATATGAAGAGCATTGTATTTGTCTCAGTATGATGAGTTTAACGGTGCTCAGTCAGTGATGTTGAAAAATTCCCCTCAAAGCGCCGATCATCACCTGTGAGAGTTGAGGCTGTGGATGAATTATTCAATGCCGAGCTATTTTTACTGCAAGAGCTCAGCGGGGACGGGGTGAAGCAGAAGGTGCAGCGTGAAAGACAAACGCTGAGAAGAAAATCAAAAAACGGAAGAACAAAACAGCCGGTTTCAACAGGCGCTCTAGCCAACACACCAGAGGAGCAGGGTAAGACTGTGAGTATGAAGACCGCGCCACTGGAGCAGCTGCGAGCAAGCATTTTCCTCAAAGGGTGACCTGAAAGTAGTTTATTATGAGTGGCTATAAACAGAGGTTAATAAATGAGTAATAACACTCATATGAGCTCCTACACAACACTTGTTTAACATTAGCAAACAACTTTGTACATTTTCCCATTTTCCTTGCAAAGTTATCAACAATTATTTGCAAATTATAAGTCGGTTACTAATAATTAAGCCGTCTTCTAATATTAGTAAGGATGCTGTAAGAACTTAAACGTGCCCTATTAATTAGCCATTTTTTAATCACTGTGCACAGCTAACTGATTATAAAGTGTGACCAAAATGCGTCAATCATCTCCGCTGACGGTGCTTTGAGAGGAGTGTGATGAATGGGTTTACACCGGGAATCTCCCAGTCACAATGCCAATTCACTCATCTTCGCACTGATATACACATCCATCCATCCATCCATCCATCCATCCATCCATCCATCCATTATCCAAAATGCAATCCTTATCATGCCAAGCAGTCCCACCCCTTGTTAGTTTATCCAATAATTATGACAGGTCCCTGTGCATGAACAGCGTCTACAGTGAAGTGACCCATAACACACATATACATTAATATTTACTTGCTTAGCATCTAGCTCCTAAAAGATTGGAAATTGTTCTTTCACTTGATTTTATATATCCAGTGGGTGATGAGGTTTTGTTCTTCCAGGTTAGCAATTTTGTAAAAAAAAAAAAAAAGTGAATGGGTTTGGATACAACAAGTAATATAGGAGATACGGATTCAGAAATTATACCTACTGACAAATCAAATGTCAAAGAAACAGTTTTTTTTTAATATCAGAGCACAAACCCTGCCATATAGACTATAGCTCAGTTAACTGAGCACCAGAAACAACAGACAGACGGAGAGACGAGAGAGAGAGCGAGAGAGAGACAGACAAGAGAGAGAGACAGACAGACACAGACGAGTGAGAGAGAGAGAGAGAGAGAGAGAGAGAGAGAGAGAGAGAGAGAGAGAGAGAGAGAGAGAGAGAGAGAGACTGTGTTTTGGGGGCAGAGAAAAGTGATTGAGGAGGGAAAATGAAACGTATGGTAAAAGGAGGCTCATCGAAGAAAGAGAATGTGGGCAAGCTACAAAGCCATTTTGATCAACTGATTGTGTCATTGATTCTGCAGCCTGTGTATGTGGTACAGGCGTGGGATGTCCCCGCTCTCCAGTCCTGGCGCTGGACAGAAATAATACTGCAGTGGTTGGTGTCTGCAAATTGCTTTGCATGGGGTGCATATGAACAGAGGGAGAAAGAGGAGAGAGAGAGAGAGATGGAGGGAGGGAGAGAGAGAGGGGAGGTCTGGCCCATCTAAATTTAGGTCTCAACAGCAGCATAGCCTTAAATATTTTATCACCTCGCCCCCTCCCCTGAAATGGGGGAAGGAGGGGTGAGTTGAGAGAGGAAAAAAAAAGGGGAGACAGAAAGAGAGAGACAGAGGGAGAGAGATGAGTAGGCAGAGAGACGGAGGGGGAAAGAGGTACAGTGAGAGACAGAGATTAGTAAAAAGGGATGTAGTCAAAATTAGGAAGCAGCAAAAAAAGGATGTGGGGGATAAAGGAGGGGGTAGAAGGCATAGGAATCTAATCCTTCTCCCTTTCATGCAAAATGAGGACGTGAGTATTTGTGAATTTCTCTAGACAACTGGTGCGTCATAGCAGATAAGAGGGTTATCTTCTTATACATGTGCAGCCCAACTCTCCGAATCGCTTCCATTTGAGTTGACTTGTTATGCATCGAGAGGTTTCTGCCACCCCTCCAAACCCTGACCCAAAATAAACCAGCGTTGACACCGTCTCAAAATAAAGACCATTTCAGTCTTGTGCGAAATGGAAAATACACAAAAGCAAAGAAAGAAAGCTTAAAGCCAAGCAGATTTTTAAAAAAAAGGTTCAAAAACAAATTGTATTGGGACTGAAGTTGCGACACAGGCAGCTATGGGGGTGGGGGTGGGGGGTGTCATTCTGTTTTGGCCTTGCTGTCACTATAGGGGAGGATAAAAACAGTTGCTTTGACATAGGCAGGCTCCCTGTGTATGCTGCTGTGAGCCACCCCTCTCTGGTCTCTATTGTGTAGTGCTGTGCATGGTGCAGCATCGTTGAAGGAGAGATAAAGGTTAAAACTACACTAATGGGGGAATGGTGACGAGGTCGTATACATTACAATAGAACACACACACACACACACACACACACACACACACACACGGACTATCTTCTTGTTAATGCATGTGTGCACGCATGAACACATCATCATGCAGCCAAGCGCACGTATCCTTGAATGCTCTGACATGCAAACACACACTCGTGAGCACAAACACATGCACACACACTGTCAGTCACACACTTCCTCGTGGAAGCTGATGTACATTCTCATGCAGTCGCCAACACACACAAACACATATGGATGTGCATTAGACCAATGCCCGAGCACATGCACACGCTCACACACACATGCACAACTGGCAGTGCTGGTGTGTTCTTTGTTCTGCCTGTATTTCATGATGATGGATGGGTTGGCATGCAGAGCACATGGAGAGTCATTACATGGGGCCCAGTGGCCTTTCTCAGCCTCACACCCACTGAGCAACGGCCTTCACTATGCAACGTGATAGTATCAGGGAATGGCAATGATCAAGCACCCCCCCCCCCAACACACACACACGCTCAGAGAACCACATACATAAGCAGACACAATCACAAACTTACCCACACAAAGACCAAACACACAGGCACAAATACAGAAATCAATAATATCTGAGCCAGACTATGGTAAATAAATAGATTCAGTACCAAGAGAAACGGAGGGGAATAAATCTAAAATCACGCTTTATAATCCCAGGGTTTAGAAATATGAATTCATCAAGCTGATAAGACCAGAATTAAAATTGAATGATACAAACGTGAATGTAATAAAGCTCCTTACTGTGTATAGTGTAGTCTGGCACACTACAGCATAGTATGCATTTTTCGGAGTTGAGCAAGTTATCATAGAGCTTTGTACTGTGTACACCTGTCTATACCTTCCACACAGTCACAAGAGGTGACGCTGCAGGAAAATATGCTGTGCTGTAGTGTCAGTGGTGCTTTTACTGCAAGGCCATTCCTCTCATAGCATTTTAACCAAGGCTTGATTTGGAAGGGGGAGCGGATTGTGGTACGCCTTGTTAGAACAACTCTTTTGCACCTGTTAAGTTCAGACTTCAGCGAGGAAACAATTTCCCTATTCCTCATCTTTCTGGCAGAGTTTGTGCAAATAAATCACCACCTGGTCAGGGCAGCATGTCGACAGGCTGGTGAAGGCACAAGCGGCGGTGAGACTGAACTTAACTGAACCTTAAAAAATAAAATAAAAAAAAGATGCGTGGGGTAGTTTGAGGTTGCCGTCAGTCTGTGTTCCCCCGAGTTGAAAGGAAACAGAGAAGATACTGCCTCTGCAGTATTAAACAGACTCAACAGGCTACTCTCAACTCAACTGAAATGAACCACTGAGTTGAAGTCAGTGCAGAATTACATCAGAAAGACAACCTTTGGAAAAAAAGGAGAGTGACTTCAAGGAATGTATTTGTCAGGAATCAGAACTCAGGAACATTGTCATTTCACTTCGTGTACCTGTGTACACGAAGTGAAACAAAATATCATTTCCCCCAGCCCGCAGCAGCACAACACAAAGATAAAAACACATATCCAAAAACCACAAGAACATATACTATATCCCAACTAAACACATATCCAAACTAAGAACACATATATCCAAACTAAACACGTATCCAAACTAAACACATATATCCAAACTAAGAACACATATATCCAAACAAAGAACACATATATGCAAACTAAGAACACATATATCCAAACAAAGAACACATATATGCAAACTAAGAACACATATATCCAAACTAAACACATATATCCAAACTAAGAACACATATATCCAAACTAAAAACACATATATCCAAACTAAGAACACATATATCCAAACTAAGAACACATATATCCAAACTAAGAACACATATATCCAAACTAAACACACATATATCCAAACTAAGAACACATATATATCCAAACTAAACATGCATATATCTACACATATTGGTTTGCATCATGTCTGGAGTCTTCCTTTGTGTTAGCTGACAATGGCAACAGTTTATACCTAAAGATTAAAATAATTCAATGCACTTTGCAATATTAAAAAACAATTTATGTCCATATGGCCATAATGGACAAACACACAAAGGGTATTCACCTATGAGGGAGGGTAGAAACATTTCTCCAACATGGATATTTTACTGATATTTGCAACTTTCATCTAGCTACTCGAAATTCAGTACATTGTAATTTACATTCTAGTATGTGGATGAAAACTCACATATTACCCATTGTATATGGATATACTGTAATCCTACCACCACAGGTCATTTCAGGATGACACCATACAGTCGGACCAACATTACTTCTATTAGCATCAGATTGGTTGTTGTCTCCTGATAACTGGGATATGTGGGATGTATTTGGCAAAAAAACAAAATCTTTAAATCAGTTTGAAAATGTCTCATTTAGTGTTTTTACCCCCATTTGCATGTTGCACTTTCCCTTTAATTTATAACTGAGCTACCACATACTGGGACTTAGGCGAGTACCATCAGTGTAGATACTCTTTAGATGATGTAAGACACAAACGGATGTAGGCTTCACAATAATCCCCTACCACTAAAGTCAGTTACACACATATGGCCTGGTATTAGTATAAGACCTGCTGGATTTGTTGACAGTAACTGAACTGACGTGAACTGTGTTTAAAGGGGGGGGGGGGGGTCAACCGAATCATGAGAACAAGTACTGACTTTCTATGAAGAGGATAGCAGACAGACAGAAAGGGTCAATACCCACGATCCCACAGGAATCCACAGGTCATTTCAGTCAAACAAATGTGGGTTGATACTGCTAATAACAGACTTCTTTTGCAAGCTACTCCACTGAACAAACACACATGTAAACAGGCAAACATATGCACACACAGACACACACACAACCAACACAAATCTTGTCTCTTTTTTTTGGGCATTTTCCGCCTTTATTTGGCAGTGATAGTTGAGAGAGAGACAGGAAGGGCAGGGGAGAGAGAGGGGATGACATGCGGCAAAGGGCCCAGGCCGGATTCGAACCCAAGCTGCTGCAGTAAGGACTAAGCCTTATGTGGTACGCACTCTACCAGGTAAGCCACCGGGGCGCCCCACAACTCTTGTCTGGATTCTCGTCCAAAATCAAGCCCCCCCATCCACACACTGCAGTCGAATCATCCCTGCCCTAAAACCGCCCCACCTGCTGGCCCCATATCTTCGCTCCATACCTTTTGAAGTGGCTAAGCAGGGTGCCGACCAGCTCCCCGATGCGGCTTTCGGTGGCGGGCACCATGCCCTGCAGGCACACCACCAGGTCCCTGCTGTCCTTGGTGTGAAACACAACCAGCTGGTCCTTCCCGGGGGACACACTCACCCCAGTCACCTGGGACAGCGAGAGAGGAAAAGGACACACAAACACGGACGTAAGGACACAGGTATACACACAGAGTATAAACGCCAGTTCAGATAACCGCACGTAAATGTGAAGTCATGTGCGGAAAGAAATGTTTTTAATATGGCTATGATCACGTGGCGTATGCACACAGTAACGAATACAACTCATACACAGTACAGACGTGTTGGTTAATACACAGCCATGCACACACATTAACACACAAACAAAGACAAGTACGCGTAAATGAACAGATGGGGAGAAAGAAAGGTATGCAAAGATATGCACCTGCCCTCAGGCACACACGCACACACACACAAATGCATGCACGCACGCACACACAAAACAGTCCTGTTAGCAGTACATGAATTCGCAGTGGTTCTCACACCACCGTACGTGCAAACTCCGATCGATCACCCCTCATTTAAGTAATAAGTGAAGGGAAAGTAGTGAGGGAACTCTGTATATTCAGAGCATCTCTCATTTTAATGGGCAAGGCAAAAGCTCCAGTCATAGATTGTACTGCTCAGGTTCACTTGTGTAAATGATGGTTTAGTGTAATGGGCCGAGATGAGAAACAAGATAGAAGTAGTTATGGAATAATTTGGTTTATGTGTGTATAAGCACTACAATACAGGATTTAGAAAAATCAATTAAAGGGTGTTTTTTTTTCAGTGCAGATCTGAGGGGGGAAATTTTCTTTGCTTTATCTCGGTGGAGATCTTTACAGGGTGAAGTTAGGAGGTATTGATCAGAAGCCCATAGGACTAATCAAACGGTTTTTAATCAAGGCCGCCCTGCCCCCACACACCCAACGGAGAGCGCCGGGGGATCGGCTGAGGAATCCCAATACCATGGTGGTACTATTTACCTTTGCAGGGCCGCAGAGTGCACCAGACAGGAAGCCACCAATAACATCACTGGTAAATAAAGGTTAGGGGTCAGAACAAGACCTCATGTTTGACCACCTCTCTCTTGCTCTCCCAGTCTCCATTTCTGTGCTCTCATTCTCTCCCTTAGGGTTTTCTTTTCTCTGTTCCTTCCATTTATTTCTCTTTAATCTGCCTTTCTATGTCGGCACACATGCCGGTGTATGCTGAGGAAACAGCCCGGGGGCAGGCAGTCAAGTACATTAATACCCACTCAGCAGAGCATGGGGCCAAGACAAATCCTTATTCCATCTTCATCTGAGGAAGACAAGGCAAGACAGACTGCCACCGCGGGCTACAAAACCGGTAAGCTTATTTACCTAAGACATGAAGCCTGTGACTCCTCTCCCCCGTCAGAAATGGGCGCCTCCATAATTGCACTGAATTATGGCCCAAAGTCTTGCCTCTGTCTCTGGCGGTCCATCCACAGTTAATTGCATGGAAAGAGTTACATTTACATATATATTAAGGACTTAATTGATTGAAACAAGAGTCATCCTCATCCATAATTGTTGGTATGTACAAATTTGTTCTTACACACCCATGGAATTTCTTTAGCTCTCAAGATTGTCTGACAGTCAGAAGCAAAGCCTGATGGTTATCTGTACTTCCTTCCCCTAGCATTTATTGTCCATCTCTTGCAATGAGCAATCACCCAGGCTTGCAAAGACATCATTCATTCATCCATCATCTAAACCGCTTATCCTTACTCAGGGTCGTGGGGATGCTGGAGCCTATCCCGGCACTCATTGGGTGGCAGGCGGGGAGGCACCCCGGACAGGCCGCCAGACCAACACAGGGCCCACACACACACACACACACACACACACATTCACATCTTGGGACAATTTAGTACAGCCGATTCACCTGACCTACATGTCTTTGGACTGTGGGAGGAAACCGAAGCACCCAGAGGAAACCCACACAGACACGAGGAGAACATGCAAACTCCACACAGAAGATGACCCGGGACGACACCCAAGCTTGGACTACCCCGGGGCTCGAACCCAGGACCCTCTTGCTGTGAGGCAACCATGCTAACCACTGTACCGCCAAAACATTACAAAGACATCAGTGTTAGCCAATTGGTATCCAAATTCAGGGGTTACCCAGGTTCTCCACTGGTCTCTGAGACAAACCTCAGGGCAGCTATGGGTGGACAGTGGTGAGTGGATGAGTGCCTGAGCAAACAGACAAGTGATGAGGACACTTTGCCAAGTTGTATAGTCTGGAGCTCAGCTAGCTGCCCAAAGCAATGTGGTTTGGTCCATTGTGCAATGGCTGTCATGGGGATCAACCGTGATTCAGCGTGTTGCCCCTTCTCTATTCTTGAGGGGGTAACTTGTTGGTTACGTAAGTTGGCCCAGCAGCCCCTCGGAGAAATACAATGGTACGAAAAGGAAATGTCAGCGACACGGAGAGCGGGAGAGAACTGAGAAAGCGAGAGGTAATACTGTTGATCTTACTGTGATTTTGAACTACCTTACACACTGCGCTTTAAAAATTCTGTACGTCAATCGATAACTACAATCATGCCAATAAAGCCTCTCTGAACTGACCTGAAGTGAGAGGGCGCGAGAGAGGAGAGACAAAGACCAAGAATTAAAGAGGACGTTCTGTGACTAAACGGACAAAACGTAATGAGCCATGCTGTAAGACCTCTCTTGCAGTGAGGGCACCAGTTAGCCTGCCATTAATGTTGACTGGAAAAACGTCCAGTCTCATAGATTAACAAGCATTAATTACACAACGGAGCCTCTCATGCACACTGTTAATTACCAAGATAAAACTGCGGTTGATGTCTTCACACTGCAGCTGTGGGTGGGAGCTGAGTGGGCTTGAGAAGGAGTGAGGAGGTGTGGGACAGACAGAAGTGGATGGATGGATACATGACGGATGTGATGGATGAAAAGAGAGACAGAAAACAGAAGTGTTAGGAGAACATGTGCAAAGAGGGATCACAAATAAGCCCTGCTGGGAAAGCAGAGGGAAGCGCCACACACACATATAGGAGGGCATTTTGTGCACATGCCTGAGTGACACCAGACATCAGCTGATCCGCCTTGCTGCTTTGTATCCATGACAACGCTGTCTCCGGGGAAGTTGGCATGACAACGGCGGAAATAGCGAATAGGCGGGAAGGGGAAGGGGGGGTGCGTGCACTGGATGAGGAGAGGATGCGGAGAGAGATGGTGAAAAGGTGGGGATGGGGAGAGGAGGCAGAAACAATTTGTCGGAGGAAAGAAGGAAGAAGGGTGGAAAATAAGATGTGAAAGAGAGAGTGCGAGAAACAAGGAGAGACAGTAAGAGTAGGCCAGAGGAGTCTGAGGAATGGATATGTTCCTATTCTTTGGACGATGTTTCTTTTGTCTCCCAAGGACACCGGTATCCTTTCATGAGGATGTGCGAAGCATTCTTTATTTCTTTTGTCATCCAGCCACCCATCCACTTCTAATCTCCTGGAATACATTAGACATTGTGAGAATTCAGTAGAGTAATGTTCCCAGTCCCCAGTAGACAACCATTGGCTCCTCACTTTCACTTGCCATCCATCGGCCCTTGCTGTTCCCAGTAGTTGCCCTGCAGCAGCAGTAAATGCACAGCTTGGGGGTAGCCACAGGGTGAGCGCTATGCTAGCCCATCAGTGCTAATCAGCACCCTGCTAACTGATCTTACCCTCCACTTGACCTTCCCTACATCGATTACTCGGCGTCACTCTTCGGTGGCTCCCGGCGTTACGTCGATCTTCCATCTCCATCTTCATCTCCTTTTCGTCTTCTTCCTCACCACCCCCTTTCTCCACTGCCTTTTGCACGGCATCTCACTATTTCACCTTGACTGATTCACTCACCCTTGCAGCTTGACATTTATGGCACAATAAGATCTAGAGCTGAAGGGAAGGTGGGGAAGCTGGCCTCAATCGCCAACGCAATGGTAAAGAAAAAGGTGGCTAATGATTAACTCCGGTCAGTCGTCATTATAAAGGGAAACCTGTGCTTTCATATTGCATTTTGAGTGGTTGTTGCAGCTAGAAAAGCACTATAAAAAACACAATTTGATTGATTGATTGATTATGGTCTTCTTGTTTCATCTTGAGAGGAGCATAATATTAAGATACCTTGCACGTTTCCTTTTTAAAAATGTATGTCAACTTAAAAAGGTAGAATACAAAGCTGGTTAAAGTTGTTCTACACTATATCTCCACCTTGGATATATGTGCAATGTGCATTAGGTATTGTATTGTTCAACTATCTCATTGCATTGGTGTGACGACTGTGGTTATCCTGTCTGTCTCCTGAGCCTCCAACAACACTGATGGCAACATAAATGCCTTATGTAGGACCCAGTCTCTATCACCCCATATAATGTGTATTTGTTTATTTGTAAGTATGTGTTTTGTGTCTCTCAGCATGTCTTCTACCTTATTTTGCATCGTTCTTTTTTTTCCACTTCCAGTGTGGGAAGATGGCGGTGCGAATTCACGTATGCAGCAGCCTCACCCAGTACCGTCCTTGCAGTGTTTTTGCCCACGTCTAAGTATCTGTCTTTGCTTGATGGCCGGGAGAGCTGACGCTGGTTCGGCTGGGAGAGCTTGGTCTGCTGCGACCTGTGGGCCCAGGGACCACGGCCCTGCCTGGAGCTGCACCCGTGGAGGTAACGCTGAGGGCAGTCTGACAGGACGCGGAAGCGGGGCAGGCTAAGCTAACTGCTAGCCCATGCAGACCGGCAGTTCCGATAACACCGAGGGCAGTCTGGCGGCAGCCTCGCCTGGCGTTGGCTGTGTTTTTGGTGTCATCGTGTGGAGTGCGGGGAGGTGTGTCGAGGGTGTCTGGCTGGGGGAGCTGGTGTTGGATCGGCTGAGGGAGCCTAGGTTTGCTGTGTCCGGTGGGCCAAAGGACCACAGCCCTGCCTGGAGCTGCACCCGAAGAGGAAACACCAAGGGCAGTCTGACAGGATGCGGAAGCGGGGCAGGCTAAGCTAACTGCTAGCCCATGCAGACCGGCAGTTCCGACAGTCATCCTGGCTGGTGTTCGTCCCTTGGACAGTGATTTTTTTAATTTAGTTTGGATATAAGTTTGTGTGTGTGTGTGTGTGTGTGTGTGGGCCCTGCGATGGACTGGCGGCCAGTCCAGGGTGTCTCCCCGCCTGCCGCCCAATGACTGCTGGGATAGGCTCCAGCATCCCCGCGACCCTGAGCAGGATAAGCGGTTTGGATAATGGATATATGTGTTGGTTTGGATATATGTGTTCTTGTAGTTCGTGTAGTTTTTGGATAAATGTTTTTGTGTTGCACTGCTGTGGACTGGGGGAAACGATATTTTGTTTCATTTCATGTACGCAAGTACATGAAATAAAAGGACAAGTGTTCCCGATTGCTGATTCTATTAGTCATATTGCACATACAGTGCATCAGTGTGTGTGCTTCTGTGTGTTCTATTAAAAAAAGAAAAGAAAAAAAAATCAAAATCTAGCCAACCCCCCTCTTCTCCCTGTCTCTCTTCCCGCTCTTCTCTGTCTCCTCATTTGAATTCTACATGTCGTGATTAAGGCTGGGGTGTCCAGCTCTACGCCCCATAATTCTCTCCCACCATTTTATCAGATGAAACACTTCGGGTGTGTGTCGTCACCGTTGTCACTGCACCCCAACCTGATGTCTCACTCATTTCAAGAGAAGACATAAATGTGTAAGCCCTCGTGCTTAATCGAGTACACCTTCCTTCCTTCCTTCTCTCACGTCTCTGCCTCACCTCCCGGACACAATGCTTTATGCATGCTGTATCAGCAACTGTTTTTCTTTTTTTTCCCCTTCACACAATAGCTGAGCTTGTTGAATTCAAAATGAAAGGTGTTGGAGAATTTGGTCAGTCGTGTGTATGCAGCTGTTATGCTGGTCACAATGCTGCTGCTGTGGTAACGAATGAAGGTTAAATACAAAGTAGTTACAAAAGACCGTCCCAAGACCCAAAAACAAATAAATAAAATGAAAAATATAGGCAAAATATCTCCCCAATTGTACATGGCCAATTACCCCACTCTTCTGAGCCGTCCCGGTCACTGCTCCACCACCTCTGCCGATCCGGAGAGGGCTGCAGACTACCACATGCCTCCTCCGGTACATGTGGAGTCACTAGCTGCTTCTTTTCACCTGACAGTGAGGAGCTTCGACAAGGGGACGTAGTGCATGGGAGGATCACGCTATTTCCCCCAGTTCCTCCTCCCTCCCGAACAGGTGCCCCGACCGACCAAAGGAGGCGTTAGTGCAGCGACCAGGACACATACCCACATCTGGCTTCCCACCCGCAGACATGGCCAAATAACACAGGTAACACAGGGATTCAAACAGGAGATCCCCATGTTGGTAGGCAACGGAATAGACCGCTACACTACCCGGATGCCTGGTGAAATATATATTAACTGATGCAGTGCTTTAAGAAGGTAGAGACTGTAGGTGTATAAAAGATGACTTTCTGAAGCAATATTTTGGGATATGGGAGAACTGGATGGGCAGAGAATGCAAAATCAACTCACTCAGACAGGCATTAAGTCAACACAAAGACACGCACATAGTTTTGCCACAGAAACACACACACACACACACACACACACACACACACACACACACACACACACACACACACACACACACACACACACACACACACACACACACACAGTTTTGCCATAGTAACAACCTCATGTGCTGTGCACGTATGGCAGCCTTGATGGACCTATCGGAGCATGAATATAAATCGAAATCAACCAATTGTAGAGTCAGGAGATTTTTGCATGCTGTCATGTTGCCACACAGGACCGCAAAGATCGCTGCTGAATCACACGTGATAAAGTGTTTGGTTGGATCAAACGAGTCCTCGTCTGTACCAATGCCTCATAATGTGATTCTGTCATTAAGTTTGTTAGTCACTTCACGTGGAGTGGCTCCAAGTTGTTGGAGATATTTGTGAAGTCTAATCAAGAGACATTTAATATCATGTGTCCACAACCTCACTGTTGTATAAAATGGTCATTTATTTACTGTTCTGTGATTATGGGAGTAGGTCTCATGAAAGAGACAGCAATTTCAGCTTTTTAAAAAGGTAGTTTTTGCAAAAAAATGGTTAGAAAATCTAGATTTTTAATATCAAACGATGCTATTACAGACATTAGGAGCCATTTTCATTCAGTCTCTTAATTGCAATTATAGAAATCTGTGTTCCGTAATCTACAATATCAGCCAAGCTGGGTTAAAAGGTGTAAATATGTGAAAACATATTGCATGCTATTTTGATTGTGGTGATTGTGAAGCATTATAACGCTGCTGCAAAACAATTAGTCTGAATCGTAACATAATCACATTATTGTGCTCGCTCTTCCATTATCAAAAAAGCCAATTAATCAAGCGTTGCCAAATGGAGCAGACTTGATGCTTCTTAAGAATTTTTCTGATATGCAATCTCAGTATAATGAATAAGCTGTTGCAATCAACTTAGCGAAAATACCCAGACAAATAGTTTTAATTGAAATCTCATTTAACCCGATGATACTTGATATTTGATATTAAATGGTATTTGAGACACCTGGTGTCTCAAATATATCAGGCGACTTGGAAAAATCCTATATGAAATGTTTGTGTAGTATTGTCTTTTTTACATTTACTGTGTTTTGATATGGAGACAGAAAAGCACTTCTGAACTGAAGCCTCAACATGCAAATTGGGGAAAAGCAAAGTGAAACAACCACAATTTTCAGCATTATCTCTTTACAGATGTGGTAGAGATAACACTCCATTAGCAGCCATGATACTGAGCAGTCTTCTGTGTTTCTCTGAAACGCTACTGAAAATGTGTCTGCCAGTGATGTCACTAGTGGAAGATCTGTGAATGTGAACATCCACTTCCATCTCATCTCATCTCATCATCAGCCGGGGTTGGGTCGCGGTGGCAGCAAGCTAAGCAGGGCACTCCAGACGTCCCTCTCCCCAGCAATGCCCTCCAGCTCCTCCTGGGGGATTCCCAAGGCGTTCCCAGGCCAGATTGGACATGTAGTCCCTCCAGTGAGTTCTGGGTCTACCCTGGGGTCTCCTCCCAGTTGGACATGCTCGGTAAACCTCCAAAGGAAGGCACCTAGGAGGCATCCTAATCAGATGCCTGAACCACCTCAACTGGCTCCTTTTGACGCGAAGGAGCAGTGGCTCTACTCTGAGCTCCCTCCAGATGTCCAAGCTCCTCACCCTATCGCTAAGGCTGAGCCCAGACACCCTATGGAGGAAACTCATTTCAGCCACTTGTATCCGCGATCTCTCCCTTTCGGTCAATACCCAAAGCTCATGACCATAGGTGAGAGTTGGAATGAAGATTGACTGGTAAATTGAGAGCTTTGCCTTCTGGCTCAGCTCCCTCTTCACCACAAAGGTCCGGTACAACATCCGCATTACTGCTGATGCTGCACCAATCCACCTATCAATCTCCCACTCGTGAATAAGACCCCGAGATACTTGAACTCCTTCACTTGAGGCAACAACTCATCCCCATTTCAGAAGGAGCAAGCCACCATTTTCCAGTAGAGAACCAAGGCTTCAAACTTGGAGGTGCTGACTCTCATCCCGGCCATTTCACACTCAACTGCAAATCGCCCCAGTGCGCGCTGGAGGTCACATTCTGATGAAGCCAACAAAACCACATCATCTGCTAAGAGCAGAGATGCAATTCTGAGGTTCCCAAAACGGACACACTCCTCATCTTGGCCGGCCCCTCCGAGAATTGCCACCTTAATGTGGTGGAGGGGTTTGGGTGTCCCGGTGATCCTGGGAGTTGTGTTGTCAGGGGCAATAGCTCCTGGTAGGGTCTCCCAAGGCAAATTGGTCCGAGGGGAGGGGCCAGACTAAGAGTGATTCCCAAGAAACCCAATGAATGAAGTTAAAACATCTACTTCCTGGTTTGGTTACTTTCTGGTTCCTGATTATACACCTTTATGTAATGTTATTCACATTTTCATACACAGTGCAGCCAAGAAACCAGGCGGTAAGTATTCCTACTCACACATCATCCGCCAGATACAATTTCATTGACATTCAGAGACACACAGAAGACTGCTCAGTATTATGGCTGCTAATGGAGTGTCATTCCTGGAGATAATAGTGAATATCATGACTTTTTCCCTCTAAATCTGATATAAACCAGGTGGGTTTGAATGTAGAACATCAGTTTTAGTGTCATCTGCTTACACTGAGCTGTTGTGTGTAATGTTTAAGAGGACATATGTAAGAATGTGTTATGCTAACACACCAGCTTTGGCTAAGGAGTGCCCTGTGTACCTAACAGAGGGAGATGTTGGTAGAGAGGTTGATGTCACGTGTGGGAGATTGGAATAGTAGAGGAAATGATGCTGCAGTAAGAGAAGTCATACATTGTAGAGGGGAATGCTCTTCATGGGTTTGTATTGCTTGAGAGGGTCCATCTTGTACAGGTGGCGATCTGTGATCAAAACAGCCCGGTCCTCTGCCTTGTGGAAACGGTTGATCTGGAGAAAACAACATGCCTCATCAGTCACCCAACAGGACTCACATGCACATATAGAAATAGATGCCCATGCACATGCACACAAACACACATTCATCTAAAAACACAACAGGAAGCTGGCCGATACCAAGAGCCAGCTGAGGGTCTGTATGGTTTTCGTCGAGCAATGTGTACAACCATTCCTATAGTATATTTGCATGTTTGCATACGTGTATTTGCATGTGTGTGTCTGGAAGTACGTGTGTGCATATATTTTTCTCAGTGGACGGCATTTAAATGTTGGGGAAAAAAAGCCACCTACTTTGCGGACGTTGCAGGAAAAAAGAACTCTCATGAACTTGTCCTTTCGCTGCAACTCACTGGAGACCAAAATGAATGACGAGGCAGTTTCAGGGCTGTCTCGCTTCTGCCGAGACAGAAAAGCAAAAGAGGAGCTGTTATCGCCCCTAAACTCTCCTTCATAGAAAGCCTCTGCATTCAGAGTTTTTTTTAAACAGTATGTTTATTATTTTCAAATTTAAATGCATAAAAAGAGTACACTACTTCAAAAGTAGCAGCTAATCTTCCCTTAAACCATCTTTACCTTCCCCAGCCTCTTCACTAGTAATAAAACTGTATTAGCGAAAATAGAAGTCTATATATCCACACACACACACACACACACACACACACACACACAATCTATATCGATCCAGCTATCTATCCAACTATATATATATAATATACACAGATATTAACATTGAAAATGATATAATTAAAAAAATGTGCCTAAATCCAAAGGTATTTCACAATCTCAGACAAACTTCACCTTCTGTCATACATCATCCACATGGTCATTTTGTATAGGCACAATCCCCAAGTCACCGTGTTCCATAAAATACATGAAAGGTCCCCAAACTCTTTCATACAAATTCAATTTACCTCTGAGTACATGTCATTTTTTTCAATAAAGGCCTATCAGATGTTCTGCTTGCAGTATACACATCTATAAATATGAGTTCTTCCTTCCTCCAAGGAAAATCGTGGTGGATAAAAACCCAAAATAATAACCTTGGGGTCCGTGGGCATCTTCTTTTTTTTTATTTTTTATTTCCCCCTCTTTTTCTCCCCAATTGTACCTGGCCAATCACCCCCCTCTCTGAGCTGCCCCGGTCACTGCTCCACCCTCTCTGCCAATCCGGGGAGGGCTGCAGACTACCACATGCCTCCTCTGATACATGTGGAGTCACCAGCTGCTTCTTTTCACCTGACAGTGAGGAGTTTCGCCAGGGGGACGTAGCGTGTGGGAGGATCACATTATTTCCCTCAAACAAGTGCCCTGACTGACCAGAGAAGGCGCTAGTGCAGTGACGAGGACACATATCCACATCCGGCTTCCCACCCACAGACCTGGCCAATTGTGTCTGTAGAGATGCGCGATCAAGCCGGAAGCAACACAGGGATTCGAACTGGCAATCCCTGTGCTGGTAGGCAACGGAATAGACCACCACGCCACCCAGACACCCCGAGGGAAATTCTCTCTGAAAGTTTAAATTTAAGGACATGTTCATTTAGATTCTGTATATCTTCCTCACTGAGGATCGTAACTGAAGATTTTGAAGCATTTACTTTATAGCCAGAGATCCTCCCGAACAGGCTAATGAGTTTTAATAAAGCAGGGATAGAGCAATCTTTTTAAAAACAAGAAGACATAATCTGCAAAAAGCGAGATTCTGTTTTCTATGGTTCCCATCTGAGTTCCCGGAATATATTTAAGCGTTCTGACTGCTATTGCCAAGGGTTCAATCGCCTGTATAAATAGAAGTGGTGATAAAGGTGAGCCTTGGGGGCAACCCCTGTTTACCTTGATCATAATATGATCGTTTTAAGTCTAAAAATATTGGCACAGAGTTGAGATAAAGTTGGTTGAAGAGAGCTCACAACACAATTTCGAACTCACTCACTCACTAACACACAGCCATTAGTCAGAAACAGACGCTCAAACAAAGTAAGATGTGTGCAGCATGCGCGCGCGCACACACAGACACACACACACACACACACACACACAATTGTAAGATACAATCTGTCTCTCCACGTGTTTCTGTAACTGTCTTCTTGCTGCTCTCTACCAATTGCTTCTAAATTTACACTGCAGACAGCCACCCCTCCGCTACTCACCAGGTAATTTCCTTCCCAGGCCCTCTGTAGCCCCAGGTCAGCCCTCTGGCCCTTTAGAGCCTCCAGAGTGGCTACCTTGGCCCTGACCTGCAGGGCTTCCTCTGGAGACAGGCCTTTGATCATTGTCCATGCCCACCACCTGGAGGTAGAAACACACACACACACACACACACACACACACACACACACACACACACACACACACACACGGACAAATTGACTTTCTCCATCAAGAACACAGCTTAAGGCTTGGATAGATGAGCCAGAGATAAAGGATGGTAGCAGAGCTCAGTCATTCTGAACTCTGAGGTTTCACTCAGCGATCCTGATACGTTACATCATTTTTATAGAAAACATAGTTTCTGGGCACCACACTGTGCCCGATTTCAAGTAAAAAATAAAATCAGGATGAAAGGAGGAGATGGGAGATGGGGCTTTGATGGGGGGGGTGATGGGGGGGGGGGCAGAAAAATCAATGGTCAGTGTTGGCCCAAGGCTGAAGGAAATGTGTAAAAAGCTTCAAAAGGACTCAGCTGGGTGTGAAATAACACCCTTGGCCATGGTGCACTGAAGCTCCTTCTCTGCCACAGTTGTAGTCAATTTACTCTCAATCCAACTAAGTGAGGAAGAGGAATTTCAGCGAACTTCAAAAGCCCGAAAATGTTTGACTTTAGAATGGTTTCCAAAAGCGAATGAACAAACTGAACACCAGTTTCGTTTTACGTGTAGCATTAGCTCAAATCACACCATCCCAAATCGGCTCTCCTCTTGGACATTCATCACTGATACTGTGGCTTGGTACCTGTTGTAGATGCTCCTAAGAGCCTCCTCAAACTTGCGCAGGACTTTTGGGGGTGCGGGCCACTTGACATGCCTGCCGTAGTCCTTCATCGAACCTACGTTTTTGAAGCGACGGTTGACCTCGCGGATGTAGGACCTGACCTTGTAGCGCCGGTAGGCCCGCAGGATGACGAGGGCCGCCCGCATCCGCCGGTATCGCATCCGGGCGATGGTGCCCCTCCACACCTGGAGACATGGAGCAAGTCCACAAGTTGTACTATCTCGATGTGGAAAAAAATCCCACAGTATTGATGCAGAGTAGACTCAGTTTGTAGAGTCATAAAAAGCACCACTTGAATAATTTTGTTTGGTAGTATGTCCTGTTCTGATCTGATTATATACAGGGTTATAAGGTGCTGGTAGCAAAAAAAAAAAAAGAGTAAAAAAGCGCTCATCAAAAAATTTCAATGCAAAATTCAACCCTTTTGTTCGCTTAGTCTTTATTTCTCCTAATATATTTTTCTTTGGAGATAAAAACTCATTTAACAAAAAAAACCCAAAAAACAAAAAACTGCAACTTGCAACTTATTGGGTGGTGAAAACCGTCATATAAACATATATAATCATATAATCATCATAATAATGATGATAATAATAATAATAATGGTAATGAATATATATATCGTCACCTTCTTAAAATAATGGCCTAAGTCATATTTTCAAGTTTTTCAAAAAACAGAATAAACTGACGCTGTCCGTCAATTATTAATTGACGGACAGCGTTATTTGTATGTCAATAGTCATATTGTCAAATATTGTCATAACCTTTTTGTGTGAAATGATTAAATATCATATATTTTATATTTATTCTCTTTTTTGAAAAACTTGAAAATATGACTTAGGCCATTATCTTAAGAAGGTGACGATATATATATATATATATAATCATACATAGATCATATAAGTGAATGGTGAAATTCACTTAATTCTGATTTTCACTAAACATACGGGGATGATTCATCTTGTTAGAAACCAACTTCATTACACATTTATAATGTAAAACTAGGTTTAAAAGGGACCGCAACGTCACACGTACTGTATCTCAGTGCTTTTAAATGTTTTAACAGCACACGGGTAGACTAAAATAAGGACCCCCTATCTTGCCTGTAACCACACGTAAGTCGAGCAGCTATATTAGACCCTCTAAAAAATGAATAATAGATGTTAGTGGGACCCCGGGGAGCCATAACTCCTGGCCGGCTCTCACAAAAAAAACCCTCCGCCATATGTTCCCCTTTCACTATCTTACACACACCACCACACACACAAAAACACAGTTCGAGAGGCGCAATAAACTTCACTGTAAAATCAAACAACTGTCAACAGCTTTATGTGTTTTGCTGTGTTTTACAGGACGGGACAACATGGAGGCAGCGCCACATGTCAGACCGAAGATGTACTCCAGGAGAGCAAAAACCTGTAAAGCACAGCAATGATGGCGCTCATGAATATTAAAAGGTTATAAATGTGGGGGTGGCCAACAGGAGAGCAAAGACCTTTGACATTTGCATATTAATGGCGAGGAGGCTGTTCACCTGAAGAGGCCGACAGTGCTATAATTGGCAGAACAGAAGATAAGGCATGCATCTTTACAACATGGAAGGAGCAAATTAATCCCTGCAATTCAAAGATGATGAGCTCCAACCTGTATTAAAATGCAAGAAAACCTTTTGGTATAATTAAACATTCTTTTCTGATGTGAAATGCTATCTTTTTTTTTTCTCCCCCCCTTTTTTTCTCCCCAGTTGTAGCCGTCCAGTTACCCCACTCTTCCAAGTCATTCCAGTCGTTGCTCAACCCCCTCTGCCGATCCGGGGGGGGGGGGGGCTGCAGACTACCACATGCCTCCTCCGATACATGTGGCGTCGCCAGTCACTTCTTTTCACCTGACAGTGATGAGTTTTGTCTGGGGGACATAGCGCATGGGAGGATCATGCTATTGCCCCCAGTTCCCCCTTCCCCCCAAACAAGCACCCTGACCGACCAGGGAGACTAGTGCAGCGACCAGGACACACACCCACATCCGGCTTCCCACCCGCAGACATGGCCAGTTGTGCCTGTAGGGATGCCCGACCGAGCCGGAGGTAACACGGGGATTCGAACCAGTGATCCCCGTGTTGGTAGGCAACGGAATAGACCGCTACACTACACGAACGCCCTCACCTAATACACTATATGATTAATCGAAAGAAAAAGAATAATGCAAAATAAGGTAGAAGACATGCCGAGAGACACAACACACACACACACACACACACACACACACACACACACACACATACACATTATATGAGGTGATAGAGACTCAGTCCTAGATAAGGCATTTATGTTGCCATCAGTGTTGTTTGAGGCTCAGGGGACAGACAGGATAACTACAGTCTTCACACCAATGCAATGAGATAGTCAAACAATACAATACCTGATGCACATTTGTTTTTTGCCTTCCCCCCCTCTTTTTCTCCCCAATTGTACTTGGCCAATTACCCTATTTTCCGAGCCATCCCGGTCACTGCTCCACTCCCTCTGCCAAGCCGGGCAGGGCTGCAAACTACCCATGTCTCCTCCGATACATGTGGAGTCGCCAGTCGTTTCTTTTCACCTGACAGTGAGGAGTTTCACCAGGGGGACGTAGCGCGTGGGAGGATCACGCTATTCCCCCTGCTCCCCGAACAGTGCCCCGACCAACCAGAAGAGGCGCTAGTGCAGAGACTGGGACACATACCCACATCCGGCTCCCCACCCGCAGATACGGCTAATTATGTCTGTAGGGATGCCCGGCCAAGTCGGAGGTAACACGGGAATTCGAACCAGCGATCCCCGTGTTGGTAGGCAACGGAATAGACCGCCATGCCAGACGCATGCCCTGCAAAAAAATCTTTTCTCATAATTAGACATTCTTTTCTGATGTGAAATGTTATCTTTGAATGAAAAGAGTTTAATTGTTGAACTATCCTCCACTGGAGCCTCCCTGTAACTGAATAAACCAGGTTCACAGTGCAGGCCCCAGCCGCCGCACTATGCTAACTCACGCTACTACTGCAGCCAATGTACCGACCGATCGGTGGCCTCCTCTTGAATCATGCCCAGATCAATGAAAGATGGCCGCTCAACCAGCAAACTCTCTAATCGGCAAGGCAGACAGACCTCAAAATAGGAGCGCTTATTTTGGACCATTTAAGCTGCATTTAGGTTTATATAATCATGCGCCATCATCGGTAATCTTAGATCAGCCCTCCCGTTCACAGAAGTCTCATAAAGCTGTCTGTAGGGCTTTCCACTGACGGGCCCTATACCCCACTAGCCCGGTTTCTTCAACACAACACAACACAACACAACACAACACAACACAACACAACACAACACAACACAACACAGCACAACACAACTAACAGGTTTATCCCTTGTGCAGTACAAAAACAACAGCTACAAACTATTACAGTGTAGTCCTGAACCAGAAATTATGGGATGGTTCACAAAGGGGCAGAGAGAATGACTCATTTTTCAACATTTGGATATGCATTGTTCATTTTGTTGCTGGCAAGGATGCAATGAGCCGTTTGATGACAGAAATAGCATCTCTGATCTCATGTTATTTCTCTCACTTGCTCCAGCCTCGGCTACGGATGACTTCATCCTCTCCCTCCATTTCCTCCGAGCTGCCCCGGGTACCTCATCCATCATGGATGAGAACGGGATGAGAGGGGCGACTCCATATTCATCTGTCTAATCAAGCCCTGAGATGCCCCCTCTCTCACATTGTTAGGGTGATCGCGATAGGAGGAATGAATGGGGTTTCCTGACTGCCTTGACCAGACGGTAGCCATTTTGGCTTTTCTCTGGCAACTCAGCGGAGAAACCATTTTCATTCAGACTGGATTCAGAGTGCTACAAGAAGTCAGATGTAGTAATACGAGGGACTGTCCAATTATTGTAACGAAGTGGACCCTCGAAGACTATTTCAAAATGTCATCGTCTGGGGCTATCCAACTGTGTAAATAACTTTCTTAAATCAGGCGTTACTATTCAGAATAGAGTGGATTGGATTAATGAACATAAAATGCTAGTGATGGTTCATGCTTGTCCCTAATGCAATCCTTGCAACTTTTAGTGTGAATAATTCAGACCTCATAAACCCTTGCTATTTTAATGTTGTGCAAGGCTCTTATGGAACAATTTCCTGTCTGACTAATGGTAAAAAAATACTGGCTTGTTGAGAGGTGGTTGACTCGTACACTAAATGTGTTGAATAAAACTCATTGCCATTGACTCAACGATGACCTCCAGCCGATATTTCTTACTGAAACCCTACATTTATAAAAGGTTTGCTCACGACTACACAGACGGATGCAAATACCACTTCCGGATAAAAATAAAAAACACGAGACACTAATTCCCTAAATATTACTAAATTTACAGTGATCAATTACAGGTTTTTTTTGTTGTTGTGGATTTTCCCCTTTTATCCCAATTGCATCCGGCCAATCACCCCACTCTTCCAAGCCATCCCGGTCGCTGCTCCGCCCCCTCTGCTGATCTGGGGAGGGCTGCAAACTACCACATGCCTCCTCCGACACGTGGCCACTTCTTTTCACCTGACAGTGAGGCGTTTCACCAGGGGGACGTAGCGCGTGGGAGGATCATGCTATTCCCCCTGCCCCCCAACAGGTGCCCCGACCGACCAGAGGAGGCGCTAGTGCAGCGACCAGGGCACATACCCACATCCAGCTTCCCACCCACAGACACGGCCAATTGTGTCTGTAGGGACGTCCGACCAAGCTGGAGGTAACACAGGGATTCAAACTGGCGATCCCCGAGTTGGTAGACAATGGAATAGACTGCTACACTACCCGGAAGTCCCTCGATTACAGTATCTGACTAATGAACTTGCTTGAAAAAAAAAGGACGTTTTAATACGGTTTGTATCGGACTTGGGCAAATTAGAAATTTTATATTACCGTAGTGTTTTTCTTCTGACTGTGGTGCATGATAGGCAACAGACAATGATATTAACAAAGTTTAAATAACACAGTTCAATTAATTTTCATGTATTCAATAAAATACCTGACATTATCAAAGTATCATGTAGTCACCGCCGCTTCTCAGGCTGGCATCTTAAAAAAACAAAAACAACAACAACAAAAAAAAACTTACAAAAGATGTTTGACCCCAAAAGAGATTTATAGTGAAAGCTTTGTCATAATACTTTCTGCCTGCCTGATATCCACACATGACAAGAGCCATTGTCACACCAACGGCTTTGTTTATCTATTCCATAAATAAAACAATTAACATGTAAATGACTGGGGCCAGGGGTGAGATGAAATGCAGGGGGAGACAGCGCAGAAGGCAGCAGTGGATCAGATAAGTGCAGGCATAATCTGACTCAATTGTCTTTGGAGCCTCATTAAGATGTATGACAGGTGGAAAGTGGAGAGAGAGGAAGGAATTCTGATGGGAAACACAGGAAAGCACACACACACACACACACACACACACACACACACACACACACACACACACACACACACACACACACACACACACATATATATATATATACATGCATTGTCACTTAAACAGGGGCAGACAGCCTGCAATGATGGTGGTGATGTTGGGAGGACGACACTCTGGGGATGGTGGATAAATCAGGCCAATAACAAGGCTGTTGCTGTTCCACCCTCACTCTCTTGGCCAATAAAGCCATCTGATCATCCTTTTAGAGACTCTGCCATCATGGTGTCTGCTCGCACCCTGCTCCAGGGGCTCAGGATTTACGAGCTCATCAAAGCCAGATTGGGGATCTTTCGCCTCGACAAAGTGGGACAGATTGCCATGGCTTTATTGGGGGGGCTGACTGGTTTGAAATGCATGCTGGGTAAAAGCCTTAACAAATCACCCATGCCAGGATAATGGGTGGATGCTGGGAGAGTAAGGTGGTTTCGGATGAGACGAAAGCGCAACACACAGACAGCATCTATTACTGGCTACTGAGTGCCTCTGGAGAGTTGTTTCACCTGCAACTCTGATAAGAGGCCATTATTTCAATCTTTTATTTCGCACAGACTGAAGTGAATGGCTGCATAGTTGACAACTTAAAAGGTCTAAACCTAGACCCATACTCAAAAATCTCCAACCGTCTGCCACCCAGGAGAAACCCCCCCCCCCCAAAAAAAAACATCACCTAAATTCCGACATGGAAAGACAGATAGGCCGGTCTGCACGCTTGACATACTTGACTGCTATCCAATGCTGATGGGCTGAGTTTCTATAGCCTCTAGGGACAGTGGGCTGGTTTTCCAGTGACATGCTCAATGCACAGGGTGGGCGGGGGGGGGGGGGCAAAATTCAGTCGGGTAAGTGACACTTCAGCCTGGGTGCAATGCGCTCTGACCTGCGGGCTCTCAGAGAGGATGGTGGTCATTAGCATAAATCAATATACTGCTCGGGTGAGCAGCACACCACTACCACTGACGACTACTAGGCTGAATGGATGTGACTACTGGCACCCTCTCCCTGACTTCAACCATGGCCTCTGGCACAATGTTACATTTAGCACCCATTTAGAAAAAAACAGACTCGGGGCCAGTGTACTCTAATGATGCTGAAGCAAGGGTGTTCAAAAAGACATTCAACATGTTCCAAATACACTCTAATTAAACAGGGCGCTTTTGAAGATGAAATTGACCGGCTCTAGATGATCCATCGATCAATTAGATAGGAAAGGGGGGAAACAGAGTGGGTGAGTATTGCTATTGGTCAGCAATTTAGGCCTGAGATGGATAGGATGGATGGATGGATGGGATAGACCCTCCCCGACTTGGAAAAACCTTAGAAAATGCCAGAACAGAATTAATTTATCAAGACACATTGTAAAAAAGCATGTATAAGGAAAGTGACAGCTGCAAAAAACATTTAAAGTAAAGGAAAACAACATTATCAAAACATGTCTAATGGGCACGAGATCACTAAATTTCTTGATGTCAGAGAGAAACTACAGTTACGTATTTGAACACACCTGCTAGACTTGCCTTGACTCTGCTATTTTCCCACTTCGCTTTACTACTTTTCTTTCTCGTATACCTGATTTGAGACATAATTCACTTAGACCTAAGTGGGTTCATCCGGGTAGCGTAGTGGTCTATTCCATTGCCTACCAACATGGGGATTGCCAGTTGGAATCCCCGTGTTACCTCCGGCTTGGTCGAGCGTCCCTACAGACACAATTGGCCGTGTCTCCAAGAGGTAAGCTGGATGTGGGTATGTGTCCTGGTCGCTGCAGTAGCGCCTCCTCTGGTCGGTCAGGGCGCCTGCTCGGGGGGGGGGCTGGGGGGGAAGAGCGTGATCCTCCCACGTGCTACGTCCCCCTGGCAAAACTCCTCACTGTCAGGTGAAAAGAAGCGGCTGGCGACTCCACATGTATAGGAGGGGGCATGTGGTAGTCTGCAGCCCTCCCTGGATCGGCAGAGGGGGTGGAGCAGCGACCGGGACGGCTCGGAAGAGCGGGGTAATTGGCCGGGTAAGATTGAGGAAAAATCCCTACCCCAAAAAAAGACCTACGTGGGGTCTTGCACATTTTTGTTTTTGCACAGCTATGGGAACTGGGAGGAAAATACATATTGCTACTGCCGTACTTGTACACTGTGTATGACTGCCGTACTTGTACACTGTGTATGACTGCTGTACTTGTACACTGTGTATGACTGCCGTACTTGTACACTGTGTATGTGACAAATAAACTGGTTTGATTTTGATTTCAAGTGGCCACACTAGTATTTTTGCTTATAAAACCCAGAATGTGGAGGAATGAAGAGAGGCTTATACTGTGAGGACTCGGTAAATGGTAAGTGAAGGTCAAACTGGAGGAAAGCAGCAGTGCACCTCGGCTCTCAGCCAAACCCCGGTTGCCATGGCGACGGGCCTCATGGTTATTATGGTCTTTGGCGTCCGCTGAGGACGGAGCGGGAGATATTCTCAGGTCTCTGTGCTGATTGAAATCAAGAGAAAGAACGGAGAGCACAGTAAAAGTGAAAGTGAAGTGGATTCTTCAGTAAAGCCGCTGCCTCGGTGGTTTGAATTCCTCCCCGACCAAAAATCAGTCTAACACTTTGCAGAAGCTGTGAGATGGAAAATATCTCAATTAAAAACAACGTGTTGGAATTGGCAAAGCATGCAGCTTCAATTGTTGTTTCATCTTCACTGTGGGATCTTGCAAAAGGGCAAAGCTAAGGCAAAAAAACCCGGGAAAAAAACAGGTAATGTCAAGGTGCTCATTACTAAGTACAGATAAAGCAGAAAGTCCATCCTTTCAATGCCAAGCAAGACTACAGTTTTAAAAAGAAATGTAGGAATAAAAAAATGTATACTATCGATGTACTATATGCCTCTTGCATGTTACAACATATACATAATATGAGGTTTAAATGGTTACTATGTCTAATTCTTGTAATGTATAATTTAAAAATTTTCAGTAATTTTATCGTTATTTGAGAGTTTTAACATGCACATATTTCTGTTATTTTCACGTTTTTATGCTGTTTTTTTTTCATATTTAATACTGGGCTACACGGTATCCAAGGGTAACGATGCAGCTATAAAGCCCATCACCGGGGCGACAAGTCAGACTGGGCTTTTATCCCCCAGGTGAGTGTGCGACTATGAAATGAAAACCTGTAAATATCAACGTGTAGCCCATCTGACAGACAGTAACTGACATCCAGAGTGGTTATCTATGTGTACTGATCCATCTGTATCAGTAGTGTCTTGGTATAATTTGTAATAGAAGGCTTTGATCCTGGTCAAAGTTAGACCGTTGCCTGTCAGTTAATGGCTACTAAGCTCAGCTACAGAAATCATTCATCAGTATTGTAAGTTTCCTTTGAATATGAATTTCTTTTACACTGAATAAATGGTAAAATGGTAAATGAACAGCATTTATATTGTGGTCTACAGACCACTAAAAGCGCTTTACAGTGTATGCCTCACATTCACACACATTCATACACTGATGGCAGAGGCTGCCATGCAAGGCCCCAACCTGCTCATCAGGAGCAGTTAGGGGTTCAGTGTCTTGCTCAAGGACACTTCAACTAGCCACCTTCTGATTACTAGTTGACCCACTCTACCTCCTGAGGCATGCCGCCCTCTTGTCTCTAGTTTTTTTTTTGGGGGGGGGGATTCCCCCCCTTTTTCCTCCCCAATTGTATCTGTCCAATTACCCCACTCCTCCGAGCCATCCCAGTCGCTGCTCCATCCCCTCTGCCGATCCGGGGAGGGCTGCAGACTACCACATGCCTCCTCCTATACATGTGGCGTCACCAGCCGCTTCTTTTCACCTGACAGTGAGGAGTTTCGCCAGGGGGATGTAGCGCATGGGAAGATCACACTATTCTCCCTAGTTCCCCCTCCCCCCTGAACAGGCGCCCCGACCGACCAGAGGAGGTGCTAGTGTAGCGACCAGGACACGTACCCACATCCGGCTTCCCACCTGCAGACATGGCCAATTGTGTCTGTAGGGACACCCGACCAAGCTGGAGGTAACATGCGGATTCGAACTGGTGATCCATGTGTTGGTAAGCAATGGAATAGACCGCCACACCACCCAAATGCTGCCACCCTGTAGTTTTACTGAGACCGGGCTGGTATCCCCCAGATCCCACAGTGCTCATAAGCAATAAACAAATGATAATTGAATCAACATCTCCGCTCTTTGCATCTCTTTGTTAAGGTCAACTAGCTAACTGTCAGCCATTAGTCCACCAACCTAATCAAAACACAACGCAGAGACTGTTGGCTGTCACTACTATCAGCGATACAAAAGAGATTCAACGGGGGTGTTATAAACTGTGTATAGATGGTCAAGAGAAGAGTGACCCCCGATGTATTTGGTGCCGTGACCCGGATCGTATGCTCATTTGATTTAAACTGCTACACTGCACACACTTCTGCTGAAGTGTTAAGTGGTGATAGTGGATCATAAGTGGAAACCCCTTGCTTCCCTTGTTCAGCAGATATCAGAGGCTTAGGGATCACGTGTCTGTTATTGCCCACCAGGAGACGGATCAGTTCTGGACAGTTAAACAGAGAGGAGGCTATGGGGGACTAGTCTAACGTTAAGTGGCCTGTTATTTAGGACCAGGCCACATAGGGCTAGCAAGGGGATTACTTATTATCAATTTCAGTCAATTTACCCCCAAACAAGATTTCAGTTATTACTTCATCTGCAACAAGATGACTCGGCAGCATTTTTGAATGTGATTTTTTTTCTAAATCGTTATTATTGATAAATGTTTACATTTAGCCCTTGTCCTCACGAGCCCATCATCGGCCCCGTTGTGGAAAAGGACTTGGTTAAGCGAGGCTAACTTAATGCTTCATTTGCCTGATAAACCTACAGCTACAGGCAGACAATCTGCAGCTTTGAGAAGCAATTAAGGCTCTGGCTTATAATACACATGGGGCTTATCAGGCCCGCATTATGACAAGTGCTGACAGCCACTCTGATGTGGATGGCTGGGCTTCATTCAAACACGAGAGCGGGATGGGGGAGGGGCTATGTTTAATTTATTATATGTGAATTTGCGTTTGGGATCATGATATTGTATCGACCAGTTCTGCCTTCGTTGAGCTGGCTTTCTCCCGATTGGATGACATGGTGGCGGCAGTCTGTTTGTGTGTGTTTAGACTGATCGCTGTATGGGTCCGCACGCAGAACGACTTGATTGGCGTGAATGTAAAAAGCTAGGGTGATTCAGTGGATCATTGGTGGGGGGGGGGGGGGGACCTGCCTCCGGAAATCAGGGTGGAGTGACTACGATGTGCCGAGCGAGAGAACAAGGGGAAAGCAAGGCGGGGTGGACAGAGCGGCAGCGTGAAACAGGACCGCAAAAAGGGTTCCTTTCTCTCTTCCCCCTCCTCTTTCTATCTCCATCCATCCATCCCCCGACCCCCGCCCTTCCCTCAATCCCAACCCGCTCCTCAAAAGAAGGGACTGTACGGTAATTTACGGGGGTAAAAGGAGGGAGCAGCTAGAAAAGTACTCCGTGTTCTCTGCCCTTAATCATGGCGGGGGGAAGCCTCCTGTTCAGAAGGCACTATGAGACCCCTCAACGCGAGCAAATGGAGTGCACAGATTCACAGATTGTGCCTTCTCCCTGCCTGATGAAGCACAGTGATATTACTATAAATCCGTGAAGCAAACAGGGGACGAGAAGTGTGGCTGAGTCCCTGGCACAGGCTCTGACACCCCTGGCAATGTGGTCCCGGCTGGCAAAAGGCAGGATAGTGTGCCAGGTGCTGATAAGGGGATTGTTGGCATAGGAGATCAAGCTTAGTCTGAGATGTTTTTGCGAGAGACAGGGAGACAAATACAGCAGTCAATGCTCTTGCCACTACACTTTATTTTATTATGTGTGTCTGTTTGTGCAAACACAAGCATTGTTTGAATGTGTGTGCAATTGTGCAAGCTTGCTAGCATGTGCATATCGAGTATGTACGTGCTTGCATGTATGGGTTTCACAGCACTGACATTGACAGAGGTCAAGATTAAACAAGTCTGCGCCGATGCCGGTCTTCCCTGTGATGTTTGTTTTGGTGGAAAAGCTGCAATTCCCTCTGGGCTTTTGGTTGATTGCTAAAAGGCAGCCCATCCTGAGAGATACCGGTGTTAGATAAGATTCTCCTGAGGGGTTCACTGAAGGGAACATGAGTACAGAATGAGAAATGGGAGGTGGTATTAGCGGTGATCAATAAAGAGGTCAACCAATCAAGTCCCTATAGGAGTTAATTTGCTTGGGTAACCCTCTCATGTATGAAAGCTACAGACTGCAGCTATTCCTCTGGGGACAGACGGCTGAATGCGAGTTGGTTTGGAGGAATCTGCTCATTTGAATTCAATGTAATAACAGGTTGCAAAAAAGCACAAGTGTCAGTCTGGGTTCTGCAAAAGCAATTTGTAGTGTGTGCAGATATACGAGATACAGCACATCAAGATGATGTATGGGTACACATCCTGGTACATGTTGAGACACACACACACACACACACACACACACACACACACACACACACACACACACACACACACACACACACACACACTGTTGACAGACTGACATTTCTGATCTACTTCCACATCAGTCGGTGCAGGCATTTTGAAACACCCGTCAGATTTGTACAACATTTCCTAATTTGACAATGTGAATGACAGAGTGGCATTGTACATGCAAAGCCCATCTTCCTGTCTGGACAAGTATCTCGGTTTGGTTCAACGCACTCCGAAGGCATGTCACTTTGCATGCACCACAATCAAATCTAGATTTGATTTTGATATACCCTACTGATCCCCGAAGGGATAGTCTTCTCTGCATTTAACCCATCCTAGCTTTGTCGCTAGGGGCAGTGGGCAGCCACCATGCAGCACACGGGGACCAACTCCAGTTCGTCTTGCCATGCCTCGGTCAAGGGCACACACAGGAGTACTAACCCTAACACGCATGTCTTGATGGTGGGGGAAACCGGAGCACCTGGAGAAAACCCACTGTAGACACAGGGAGAATATGCAAACTCCACACAGAGGATGACCTGGGATGACGCCCAAAGTTGGACAACCCTGGGGTTCGAACCCAGGACCTTGCTATGAGGCAACAGCGCTAACCACTGGGCCATGGTGTCGCCAATGTTGACATTATATGTTGCTAAATATTGGCATTCCTATTGAGGATATCGTTGTGTTTGCCCACCTGCATTTGTAGATGCAACATCTGCTGCATCTGTAGTTCTCATGGTTTTTCTCATCATCCATACATTCTTAGAGCACACTGCTCTCGTCCTTGAGGTGCAGGAAGGAACATTTTGTGGACAAAACATATTGCAATGCTACCCAAATAGTATCACTTGGATCTAAGTGGTACTCGAGAGAATTACAATAATACCCCCACTGCTGCCCAAACCTTTAAGAGTTCTGCAGCTGAACATCATTCAGCTCCCCAGCTCAAACACTGGCTGTGTGGGCGGATGTAGACGGGAAGGGATACAGAAAACAGTGAGAGAAAGAAAGAGGCACCCTCAAAGGGAGACAGAGAGTAATTGTTACGGCCCCAGTGCCGTGTGTTGCAGTTACCCTCTTGTAGACAAACCTAGGGTTTGTATTAATGAGAGGGTGTGTTACGGCCCCAATGCCGTGTGTTGTGTATGTGATTACCCTCTCATATATACAAACCTAGGGTTTGTACTTATGGGAGGGGGTGTTACGGCCCTAGTGCCACGCGTCTAATTTTCCCTCTCCAGGTAATGCCCTGCCTCCTGTGGAACTGCTGATTGAGCCCAGGGGACCCCAATTGCTCATCAGCTGGGTGTATAACTCAGAGAGAGACGCCCAACAGGGCCAGTGGGCCATTGTTGGCAGCTAGAGTGAGAGAGATGGCCAGTGGGCCACTGTTGTCAACCAGAGAGCAAGGTCTTGTGTCTATACTCCTTGAGAAGGAGGGTGAAACCTATTTAGTGTTCTTGTTTCTATTTGATAGTTTGACTAAAAATTTGTTTTGTTAATAAATCTATTTTTACATCTGAAAAAAAAGGGAGCAAGAGGAAGAAGGAGGTGCCAATACCAGGGGTCAAGCTGGCAGCTGCATCAGTGAAGGAGGAGGACTATGTGGTGGAGAAGGTTCTGGATCGATGCGTGGTAGAAGGCAGAGTGGAGTTCCTGTTAAAATGGAAAGGCTTCCCAGATGAGCGCAACACAGGGGACCCGGAGCATAATCTGGACTGTCCCAACCTGGTTGGAGAGTTAATGCAAAAGCGAAAAGACGAGGAGAAGAAAATGGAGGGCAAGAGGAAATCTCCCAGTGACACCTCCATGGAGTGTGAGGAGAAAAGAAACAAGAACACTAAATAGGTTTCACCTTCCTTCTCAAGGAGTATAGACACAAGAGCTTGCTCTCTGGTTGGCAACAATGGCCCACTGGCCGTCTCTCTCACTCTAGCTGCCAACAATGGCCCACTGGCGCTGTTGGGCGTCTCTCTCCAAGTTATATACCCAGCTGATGAGCAACTGGGGTCACCTGGGCTCAATCAGCAGTTCCACAGGAGGTGGGGCATTACCTGGAGAGGTAAAATTAGACATGCAGCATTAGGGCCGTAACACCCCCTCCCATAAGTACAAACCCTAGGTTTGTATATATGAGAGGGTAATCGCATACACAACACACGGCATTGGGGCCGTAACACACCCTCTCATAAATACAAACCCTAGGTTTGTCTACAAGAGGGTAACTGCAACACACGGCACTGGGGCCGTAACACCCCCTCCCATAAATACCAACCCTGGGTTTGTATACAAGAGGGTAATTGTACATAACACACGGCACTGGGGCCGTAACACCCCCTCCCATAAATACAAACCCTAGGTTGGCATTCAAGAGGGTAATCCTCTTCATTCCCTTGGAAGTTGGCTTCATTCTTCTCCCCGAGCTGCTGCATCAGTCTGATGTTTTTCTCCTGCATGTCCTGAAATGCCTGGCCTGTCACATCCATCTCCCTGAGCAAGGCATCCTCCTGATGTTTCGCTATTGAAAGCTTCTTGTTGAGGATGTTGACCTGCTCCTTTACAGAGTGAATCTTCCTCAGGGCCTCTTCGTCAGCCATCTTCTTGCCTTCTCTTCGTTCCCTCTCTTCCAGTTCCTTCAGCCTCAGCTCCTCTGCCTCGGTCTTCTCAGCCGCCATGAGCTGGACTTTGTCCCTCTGCTGCTTGGGTGCCGAGCGGTACATGTCAAGCAGCAGCTTCATCTCCCGCTGAGACTTCTGGGCTTCTTCGAGTTCTACACGGACAAACCTCAGCTGCTCCATATCTTTCCTCCTTTGATTTGCCAGCTCCAAACGAAGCTCCTCCGCCTCAACCCGCATTGCATGGCACTGGCGTGTGAGGTCAGCGACGGCAGACTCGAGGTGTGCAATTCTCACCTCCTGCTTCTGGGGCTGGTTTAGGTCCTCCCTATTCCCTCTCACCTGGGACACGGTCGCCGGCCGACTGCGGTTCTGCCGCTTACATTTTAAGGCCTCACAATGGGCAACCAAATGTCCAGGCCTATGGCAGAAAAAACACCGTTTTTCCACTCTAGGTTTTGGAAGGATACCAACACGTGAAGCTTCAGCGACTTGCATGTTAGCATTTCGTGAGTCGCCGCTGCAGGGGAAGGAAATATTATGCGGTACAAAGATGTTTTTATGTGGGAGCGCGGATTCGTCCGACAACACCGCAGCCTGCTGCGTGGACACTTTATGTTCATACTGCACCTCTAGTTGTCGCATTTTAATAGCCGTCTCTGCTTCCAATTTCTTCAATTCCAACTCCCTGCGAAGCTGGAATTCTCTCTCCCTTTTCCTTTCCTCCTTTTCCAGCTGGAGGCGAGCAAGACGGACTTTTAACTGCGCAGCCAGCTTAGAACCAGGAGTAGACATACGTGACTCAAAAGCAGCCATAGCCAAGACAAACAACAAACACGGGCTGAATGTTAATTAGCCTCCGCTATAGTCACTCAACGTCCCACTTTCAAAAAGTCACATCTACCAGTGGCAAATTACAGCAAGCTGAAAATAAACGTATGGTTAGCCTAACAAACAAACTTCCCCCATTCCTACCTGGTTGAAACTTCACCTATCTGTCTTCTCGGAGCGTGCCAGGCTCGAGGCGGCTTTAAAGGCTGAACTTCGGTGGCCTGAGCCCCGAAAAGCCTACCCCCGCCAGGGAACGTTGTCCCCGCCCAGGATTACTCCTAAAACAAGAAAGGCAAAATAACAAAAGAGTGTCCGATGGAAGGACTGGTCACAGCCCAGCTGGACACTCCCCTATTCTAACCAGGGAAGCTGTCTGAAACACCAAACGGATATACAACATTCACCACGCCCGCCACCGCAGACAAAGCTGCACAGCAACAATTAACACACACCAGGAATCCACCTCCTTGCTGTCTTATTCAAAGAAAATGATCCCGGGACCTCTCGCACCACATAGTCCTCCTCTTCACTCCGTTTCAAGTTGGCTTCTGTCTTCTCCCCGAGCTGCTGCATCAGTCTGCATCAATGCCTGGCCTGTCACATCCATATCCCTGAGCAAGGCATCCTCCTGTTGTTTCGCTATTGAAAGCTTCTTGTTGAGGATGTCGACCTGCTCCTTTACAGAGCGAATCTTCCTAAGGGCCTCTTTGTCAGCCATCTTCTTGCCTGCTTTTTGTAGTTACTTTGTGTTGATGTCTTTTGTCGCTGTAGCTACTTTGTGTGATGTAGTTACTTTGTGTTGATGTCTTTTGTCGCTGTAGCTACTTTGTGTTTGTAATGTCTGGCCTGTTTACGGTTGTTTGCATTTTTGAGTTATGTTTAGTTGTTTAGCTCTTTTGGGCAAGGGGATCAAGGTAAGATGCCCATGGGCAAACACCGCATCACGTAGCTTACCTCTGTTAGACACACTAGGTTAGCAGAGGTTGCCACCTTTTGTCTTTAGCTTTGGTGCTTTTCAGCACTGTCAAGGATGGGTTACTTTTGTTAGTAGTTTATTGTTTTGGCAACCGTTCGGTTCCCTTGTCCTGTCATTGTGTCAATAAATATATTTATTTTATTATATTTATATGTTTGTCTCACTGTGTTGCACCCTCACCTCACTGTTACCCAGTACACTAATTGTTGCACCCTCTCCAGACCGAGGGTCGTAACAAATGGGGGTTCGTCCGGGATCTTAACGGCTTTGGTCTGGTTAGTTGTCATTTTCCGTGTGCTGTGTTAACGTTTGGTGCTAGGTGGTGTTAAGCACAGTGTTCATTATTGTGTTTAGTGTTAACAGGTGGTGTTGGTGTGTTCTTGGTTTGGTGGTGGGTACGGCTGTGGCTGCTAGTCCACTTCCTTTCATCCTTTGCCATGGTATTGGTTCTGGTGGTGGAGCTTCGTGCCGAAGCGGACGAGGTCCGATGCTAGGGCAGAGCTGCTGGCCAGGCTGTTGTGGTTCGATCCCTAGTCCCGTGTTGCACTCAACGTGGGTGCTGACGCCCGCCTGAGAGGCAGGCTGAGTCAAGTCTCCAGTGGGAGATTTTGGGGGCGGGATTTGTGGCAGAGAGAGACTGGAGGGGAGTTGTAGACGGTAGACCTTTAGAGTTGTGAGTGCGGGGCGCGCTGGGCTCTCTGCTTCCACCACCAGCTGGCCCATGCTGGCACACCTTGTGTTGTGACTGTTTGGTCACGAATTGTAGCTGGTTCACCTGCGGGTCGAACGCAGCTACGTTATTTGGCGTGGGTCGCCATCGTGACTGTGTGGTGTTTTTTGTGTGGTCACGAGTTGTAGCTGGTTCACCTGCGGGTCGAACGCAGCTATGTCATTTGGCGTGGGTCGCCACGGTGACCGAGGTGTGTGTGTGCTACTTTGTGTTGTCTATCAGTAACTTGTTGTGGTTGAGGGCCACTTGGTAGGTGACCATATGTTGGTGGGAAGGTGCTGGCCATATTTGGGTCACATTTTGGATGTAGCAGAGCTACTGGTGGTGACCCTGTGTTGTGGCTGAGGTGCTCCACCTTTTTGTTTGGTCACATGTTGCTGTTATGTAGCACCTTGTCAGTTTTTTTTTGGTTCTTGTGGGATTTTTTTTGTTAACAAGCCTGTAGGGGCTTGTTTTTATGGGTGGGGGTGTTATGGCCATGGGTGTGTCCGTATAGTTGTTTTGTGTTGCCTCCTGTATCTAACTCTGACTCTACATTCAGGTATCCGCCAGGTGCTCCTCATCACCTAATCAACGGGTCAACGAATCCAATCTTCATCAGCTGTTCAGTCTCCCATTTAAACCCCCACATGTCTTCAGTTCACCGGCCAGCTAGTTTACTTTGTGTGATGTAGTTACTTTGTGTTGATGTCTTTTGTCGCTGTAGCTACTTTGTGTGATGTAGTTACTTTGTGTTGATGTCTTTTGTCGCTGTAGCTACTTTGTGTTTGTAATGTCTGGCCCGTTTACGGTTGTTTGCATTTTTGAGTTATGTTTAGTTGTTTAGCTCTTTTGGGCAAGGGGATCAAGGTAAGATGCCCATGGGCAAACACCGCATAACGTAGCTTACCTCTGTTAGACACACTAGGTTAGCAGCGGTTGCCACCTTTTGTCTTTAGATTTGGTGCTTTTCAGCACTGTCAAGGGTGGGTTACTTTTGTTAGTAGTTTATTGTTTTGGCAACCGTTCGGTTCCCTTGTCCTGTCATTGTATCAATAAATATATTTATTTTATTATATTTATACGTTTGTCTCACTGTGTTGCACCCTCACCTCACTGTTACCCAGTACACTAACTGTTGCACCCTCTCCAGACCGAGGGTCATAACAGTAATATTGTTTCAGCTCCAGACATACTTCATAACTCAAAACAATGAAGAGACTTCTTTTTTGCTGTGTGTTTTTTTTCCAGTCCTATGTTGTATTTAAATACAGAAAGACAGGCCTTGCAAATATCAGTGAGATGGGGACTTGGACCTTGCAACAAGATAAGGATAACTATTGTCTTTGACTGCCAGCGAGAAGTTTGTGACCGAGCGTTCCTTGCTTATCAACGGGAACATCATGATCACTTTATTTCATTAAGGTCACGTCCTTGTGGTCCAGTGTCAGACAGGATAAACATAAAAAGGGAACTAAACAAAGGATTGTTAGAAAATAAACAGAGGAGGAAAAGAAAGAGAATTAAAAAAAGGTGTAGGAAACTTATTTGTCATGTCAATATTAGCAACAGATGTAATTTCTTAACAGCGCTGTTATGAGGACCAGGTCATAACCAGGACAAGAGAGGTTAAAAAAAAAATCAACACAATCAATAACACATGAAGAAAGAGGCCTAAATCTCAAACCAGACACTTTAACACAGCCACTTGATGACTCAACTTGACTTTTTCACGACAAACGATTGGAAGTTGAGGAGCATCTCAAACACTACCTCTTAGACAGAAACACCAGTTTCTCAAAAGCCATGTGAGTCCGTAAAGACTTACACATCGGGAGCCTCACCTTTTGGAGGAAGAGGACGATTCTCTGGACCATGTCAGCCCGCTGCTCCTCTAAACTGAAGAGGGTGCGTGGCGTACGGATGAAAACCTTGGTCTTGCCATAGGCCACGTCGTGGTCAAAGCCACAGCCCTGCAGAAGCCGTCGGACTGCATCCTTGTCTGACGGCAGGTCGTGGTTTGGCCATGTGAACTCCGAAATCATTTTATATCTGCAGGGAGGAACAGGTGGTCACGTTAGGATGCACAATACTGTGCAGGAGCATGGTAGTGCACACAAAAGGTACGGCTCAGTTCATGTGCTTTAGGCATAACACTTTACCTTGACAAGGGACAATTACTCGAACCTAATTGACCACTGATCCAGTCAGCCTCTTAATCTGCAATAACGCACACAGTGGCTGTCCGTCCCACTTCTGCCGTTGTTTCGCTCAGACTTTGTAAAAATAGTTCGCTTTATTACTTGCGAATGAGAAAATCAACCGATGCCGCATCGCTTTCAATTCCCTTTGAGGCTTTCAGTTGCCTCCATTTCCCAAACACTTTCACAGTGTTGACGGATGGCGAGATATGTCAGGTTTCTTGTCAGTAGAGCACTTGTGTTCCGGCTCAGTTCTCCACACAGCCATGGCGGTGCATGCCAGAATGGATTGTACGTACCTTTAATGTGCAATAGAATTACAATTGCTTAATAATATCTACCACTGGGGGCGCCGTGGCTCACCCGGTAGAGCGCACACCACATAAGGCTGAGCCCTTACCGCAGCGGCCTGGGCTCAAATCTGGCCCGGGCCCTTTGCTGCATGTCATCCCCTCTCTCTCCCTTGCCTTGTCTGTCTCTCGCTCTAGGATCACTATCCAATAAAGGTGGAAAATGCCAAAAAAAAAAAAAATCATCTTAAAAAAAATCTACCATTTCATAATTGGGTTCATATGGAAACCTGCAAATATATATGAACGTCAACATGAATAACATTCTGACAAGCTAACGAAAACACAAGTTTTTCTAATAGGGCGTCGAGGTAGTGTAGTGGTCTATTCCGTTGCCTACCAACATGGGGATCACCGGTTCGAATCCCCGTGTTACCTCCGGCTTGGTCAGGCGTCCCTACAGACACAATTGGCCGTGTCTGCGGGTGGGAAGCTGGATGTGAGAATGTGTCCTGGTCGCTGCACTAGCGCTTCGTCTGGTTGGTAGGGGCGGCTGTTCAGGGGGGAGGGAGAACTGGGGGGAATAGCATGATCCTCCCACGTGCCATGACTCCCTGGCGAAACTCCTCACCGTCAGGTGAAAAGAAGCGGCTGGCGACTCCACATGTATCGGAGGAGGCATGTGGTGGTCTGCAGCCCTCCCCGGATCGGCAGAGGGGCTGGAGCAGTGACCGGGATGGCTCAGAAGGGTAGGGTAATTGGCCAAGTACAACAGGGGAGGAAAATAAGCGGGATAAAAATTCCCAAAAATAAAAAATAAACTAATCCTAAGGCCTCGGTCTCTTTATACTCGCACAGGGATCACATTTTACATGATTCTGTCTGGTGATTGTTCGACTCAAAAAATAAACTAGATACTGCATAGTGACCTAAGGATAATTTTAAACGATAAAGGGGAAATAAAAGGGTCAGTTTAGCACTTGGATCCTTTTTAAGCATGGTGGAGTGGGAGTGGGTGGTGAGATTGGGCTATTGAAAGGGAACGGAAATGAAATGGGTTCAAATTCAAAGTGGCAACTTAAAAAAGGTCTCCCGCCTATGTGCATGTCTCTTTTTTCCAACCTTGCCTCATGAAACTATTGAGATTTTCAAATTTTACAAAGTGACTGGGAAATGTAATCCAAAAAACAACAACAGTGGAAATAACCACAGTGGTGTTACAGTATAGTACAGAGCCATAGTGCGTTTTTATTGTGCGAGTGCTTTTCATTTAATTTCCAGTTATATGAAAGTTCAAAAAAGTGAGGGATTGAGTTATTTGCCATTTTCAATACTCCCCCCTTTTTTTTCACCCCAATTGTATCTGGCTAATTACCCCACTCTTCCGAGCCTTCCTGGTCGCTGTCCCACCCCCTCTGCTGATCTGAGGAGGGCTGCAGACTACCACCTTCCTCCGATACACGTGGAGTCACCAGCTGCTTCTTTTCACCTGACAGTGAGGAGTTTCGTCAGGGGGATGTAGCCCATGGGAGGATCACGCTAGTTCATCCTCCCCCCGAACAGGCGCCCCAACAACCAGAGGAGGTGCTAGTGCAGCGACCAGGACACATACCCACATCTGTCTTGCCACCTGTAGACAAGGCAAATTGTGTCTGTAGGGATGCCCGACCAAGCCTGAGGTAACACAGGGATTCAAACTGGGATCCCTGTGTTGGTAGGGAACGGAATAGACCGCTATGCTACCTGGGCGCCCCCATTTTCAATACTTTTGAACTATTACAATAGAAAAAAACTGGACTTGGTTATGGTCAAGCAGGAAGGGAAGGGTGCAGAGTTACTGGTCAGTCAAACACATTGAGACATAAGGGTTAAAAGTCACAAGACTGCATCTCAGTTGGTCAAACGTTACAAGAATACTAATTTTTACTGAGCCCCGAGTACACAACGAAATCTACTCGTGTAAAATCCTGAACCGAACAAACCGAAGGAACCTTGGTTTTACCTCAGTTTATTGTCAAGGCTTAAAAACCCCTCCCGGCCGTGGTAATCTGTATTCAGAACGACACCAAGCGCCGCTTCTTGCTGTATTGGGATGTTTTTTGACACAAGTGATGCACCAGCAACTTGTTTGAATTGTTTTGGCAGCAGTGAATCAGAGAACATCATACAGGACATGCCGAGAAACAACCCAAGGAAAGGGAGGGAGGGAGACGGCAAAATGGACTGTGATAGAATATCACTGTTATTGGATGCGATCAAAACCAAGTAAACTCAAAAAGTTGAATACTTCTAAAAGCAACACCACATTTGTTGACACCAGATTCATGTGCATCTGAGTTAATGTCACATGAAACTTGCTCTATCTGTGACTGACCACAGACACTCCTTTCCTTTCGAGTCAAGATGGGAAACGCTCGAGGGTACATGGTTATTCCAGGACAGCTGGATATTCAACGGCTGCCAAGATGGAGAGCGAGACCCATCCAACCGCCTGTCAACAGATTGTAACTCTCGTCACTTCACACCCGACTAGCTGGCAAGACCGTGATGTAACAGCAAGTCCAAAATACATCAGTGTGCTTAGTGTCGGAGTGATGAAATAAGATGAGTTGTTTAGTGCGAACTATGCAAAAGACTCATTACCTAATCCTGCATTCACCCCGATGGTGTCTATGAGGGCAGTGGCAGAATCGGACAGCTGGGGAATAAGGACAGGGTAAAAGAAAGTCCTTGTGCATGCATGTGTGTGTGGCGTTTATGCATGAAATGTGCGGTATGTGTGTGTGTGCACAGTTCATTAATGGTTGTTTACAGCATGTTTATGTGGCAACATGTCTGGTAAGGTGTCAAGTGTATACATAGACCTTAATGGGTTTCTCCCTGATTGTGTGTGCATACACGTATATGCTGTATTTACATACTTAGAGTGCATATGCATGCATCTTGCATGTCCCTGATGACATTAGCAACAGCTTAGACAGACAGAGCGTAATGATTGCACAGGTCCCATTAGGGCTCAGTCCCATCAAGACAACATCAAAATCATCCTCCCCAGAGCTGGTGCACCAAAAATGGCATACGGTCACTAAGATCTCATCATTCGTGGAACAGGCGCAGAGCGTGCAAGTGTGTCAGGGAGGCTAGCTGGGTCTTATCTGATGTGAGTGACTTGGTGCAGTGACATCAGCGCTGTCGCATCGATCCCACTCGTCCTCAGCGGGGAGACACGAGGTGACGTCTGCGACTCCAAGGACCCTCCTCTGCCCAAGTCTAATCTCCCAGCCCCGATCTGACTGGATCTATTGGCAACAGCTCCTTACTCGAGTATCACAACAACTTGGCTGCCCTGTTTTGTTATGTAGCTGGTGAGTATTTCTTGATGGTTGTTGTGCGACAGATTTCGCAGAGTTGGGATTTTCAGCCACAAATAATCACTCCTTGTAAACAGGTCCAAACAAAATAGGATTGGTAATTACGTCGGCCATTGAACAACAATGAATAATGAATAAACCATGTGTCATTGAGAGGGGACACAGCACCCCGTACAGTAATTTGTTATTTTACCACGTGGTAGAAAAGGAATACTTTTCTCACTCTTTTCAAAAGGAATTCATTCAGTGTGTTACAAGGCTGCTTTTAGCTGAGGATGGAGGGGGAGAACATTGTGCTCGTGGGAGATTTTACAAATCCAGTGTGTTGTTGTTTTCGCTTGAACAACTCCTCACTCTCTGACACAACACAGCAGAGAGAAGGAGGTTCCCCCTGTGGAGCCGTTTGTACCTCACAAAACTATGACAAACTAAAGTAGAATTAAAAGTGCTTGAAAATGGAAACATCAGCAACGAATTCTTCTGAATACCCTAATCTTAGTCCTTACCAAACCAGACAAGCTGACTAATGTTATGCACATCCACGGCCTCACATCTGGGGGCTGTCTAGTATTACTGTGGTCTATTGATGCACTGGACCAATGAGCAGCTGCAGTGGAGAAGATGGGAGTTAGGTATTTTTCTCAAGGTCACTTTGAATGCAAGTACATTGAGGACAATGATGTTAGCACTGCTGAAGTTTTTCTTTCTGGTTTAAGAGCTCGATTTTTCAGTCACTGGCCTATTTCTCTGACTTTAAGGGTACCACTGCCCCCATTAAACGTTAAACAGCCAAATAACACTTACATCATATGTAAATTTAGCACAACTGATTTTTTTTTTTTTAACATTTTTCCTCTCTTTTTCTCACCCCAATTGTACCCGGCCAATTACCCCACTCTTCCGAGCCGTCCTGGTCGCTGCGCCACCTCCTCTGCCGAGCCGGGGAGGGCTGCAGACTACCACATGCCTCTTCCAATCCATGTGGAGTCGCCAGCTGCTTCTTTTCACCTGACAATGAGGAGTTTTGGGGACATAGTGCATGGGAGGATCACGCTATTCCCCCCCCCCGAACAGGTGCCCTGACCGACCAGAGGCGGCACTAGTGCAGTCGACCAGGACACATACCCATGTCCGGCTTCCCACCCGCAGACACTGCCAATTGTGTCTGTAGGGACGCCCGACCAAGCTGGAGGTAACACGGGGATTCGAACTGGCAAGCCCCGTGTTGGTAGGCAACGGAATAGACCGCTATGCTACCCGGACACCCGTGATTGATCTTTTTGATGAGAAAACTAAATTCTGGATTATCCTAACAGGAATCATGAATCATACCACCGAACTGAATTAAATAGTTTTATATCAGTCCAGCAGTTCTACAATTTCACCAGATATACAATGCAACTTTTAACATTCAGAGCTCCATTTGTAAAGAGTTTATCGCTCTAGCAATGATTAGGGTGATTTTAGATGGGGAAATAAGGCAGCTGTCAAAGAATTCAATAAAACAACTAAAGCATACCCTTTGTCAAATGCGCTACAATAGTAATCATAAAAAAGTGGGACTAGACAGATTTCATTTTCTATAAAGCAATAACAGATGTAGCTTAACAAGACTGATCGGACCAATTTGTCTTACCTTATACTTCTCATAAACAAGTTACTTGAGCGAACAAAATCTCCTGCAGAGACATATAAGGACATGGGTTACCTCTGCAGGAAGCGGGGATATGTCTGTCTGTAGGCGAAGCCTGCGCGGCGTACTCTGACATTCTCCAGCAGCCCGAGGTACTCCACCTGATGGCGGCAGCGCTCTTGCTCAAAGAGCAGAGGGGACTTGACGTCATTTGGCTTGATGCAGCGCACATAGTAGGGTTCCTACGCAAAGTAAGGGGTGAAATGGAGTGGGTGTTGGGGGGGGGGGTGTTAGTAAAAACACATGTTTAGCATTTAACTCATATTTGATGAAACTTGGTAAGAACTTATTGTTGTCTATAGTCGGGATCGACCGATTATCGGTTTGGCCGATGATCGGCTTGGATATTTGTCATTTTTCCTTTTATTGTTATCGGCATATTTTTATCAGCCAAGCCGATATTTTTTTAAATCACATCTTGGAAATGTTTATCATTTCCTTACATACAGAAAAAAAAGGTTTTGAAACAATCACACGAAGAGGAGAGATGTGAAAAGAGGAGAAAGGGGAAACTTGTAGAAAAATGGCAAGCAAGATTGGTCAGGGTGTGTGTTCAAAAGCATACACTACCGTTCAAAAGTTTGGGATCACCCAAACAATTTTGTGTTTTCCATGAAAAGTCACACTTATTCACCACCATATGTTGTGAAATGAATAGAAAATAGAGTCAAGACATTGACAAGGTTAGAAATAATGATTTGTATTTGAAATAAGATTTTTTTTACATCAAACTTTGCTTTCGTCAAAGAATCCTCCATTTGCAGCAATTACAGCATTGCAGACCCTTGGCATTCTAGCTGTTAATTTGTTGAGGTAATCTGGAGAAATTGCACCCCACGCTTCCAGAAGCAGCTCCCACAAGTTGGATTGGTTGGATGGGCACTTCTTGCGTACCATACGGTCAAGCTGCTCCCACAACAGCTCAATGGGGTTCAGATCTGGTGACTGCGCTGGCCACTCCATTACCGATAGAATACCAGCTGCCTGCTTCTGCTCTAAATAGTTCTTGCACAATTTGGAGGTGTGTTTAGGGTCATTGTCCTGTTGTAGGATGAAATTGGCTCCAATCAAGCGCTGTCCACTGGGTATGGCATGGCGTTGCAAAATGGAGTGATAGCCTTCCTTATTCAGAACCCCTTTTACCCTGTACAAATCTCCCACCTTACCAGCACCAAAGCAACCCCAGACCATCACATTACCTCCACCATGCTTAACAGATGGCGTCAGGCATTCTTCCAGCATCTTTTCATTTGTTCTGCGTCTCACAAACGTTCTTCTTTGTGATCCAAACACCTCAAACTTGGATTCATCCGTCCACAACACTTTTTTCCAGTCTTCCTCTGTCCAATGTCTGTGTTCTTTTGCCCATCTTAATCTTTTTCTTTTATTGGTCAGTCTCAGATATGGCTTTTTCTTTGCCACTCTGCCCTGAAGCCCAGAATCCCGCAGCCGCCTCTTCACTGTAGATGTTGACACTGGTGTTTTGCGGGTACTATTTAATGAAGATGCCAGTTGGGGACCTGTGAGGCGTCTGTTTCTCAAACTAGAGACTCTAATGTACTTATCTTCTTGCTCAGTTGTGCAATGCGGCCTCCCACTTCTTTTTCTACTCTGGTTAGAGCCTGTTTGTGCTGTCCTCTGAAGGGAGTAGTACACACCGGTGTAGGAAATCTTCAATTTCTTAGCAATTTCTCACATGGAATAGCCTTCATTTCTAAGAACAAGAATAGACTGTCGAGTTTCAGATGAAAGTTCTCTTTTTCTGGCCATTTTGAGCGTTTAATTGACCCCACAAATGTGATGCCCCAGAAACTCAATCTGCTCAAAGGAAGGTCAGTTTTGTAGCTTCTGTAACGAGCTAAACTGTTTTCAGATGTGTGAACATGATTGCACAAGGGTTTTCTAATCATCAATTAGCCTTCTGAGCCAATGAGCAAACACATTGTACCATTAGAACACTGGAGTGATAGTTGCTTGAAATGGGCCTCTATACACCTATGTAGATATTGCACCAAAAACCAGACATTTGCAGCTAGAATAGTCATTTACCACATTAGCAATGTATAGAGTGTATTTCTTTAAAGTTAAGACTAGTTTAAAGTTATCTTCATTGAAAAGTACAGTGCTTTTCCTTCAAAAATATGGACATTTCAATGTGATCCCAAACTTTTGAACGGTAGTGTAACTACAGCATTATCAGGAGTAAAATCTATCAGACACTCCAGTAAATGCAGCAAGCAAATTTCGCTGCACAGGAGCAAGGTTATGAAAATAAACTTCAAAATGAAGCTACAAGCTTTATATAACTGGAACTCACCTGAACATTTTTTCAGGGCATTTCTAAATGTTGCAAAAGTCTTTAAACCTTCTCAGCATTGGCAACATCATTCCTTCAAAATACATTATTGACAGTTGCTTTTAAAAACTGTCATAAACTTTCATAAAGGGAGAGAGCAAAAGGCCAACTCTTTGGTAAACTGGTAGGGCTGTCAATGAATGTTCCAAATTCATATATAACTGAATCGTGGGGGAAAAAAAACAACAACAAAAAAACACATGGGAGGGTTTTGTCTGTGTCCCATTCCTCAACTTCCATGCCAGCTACTTCTGCTGAATCTCCAAACTGGGAGTGCACAGACTCCCATCCACTGCAGATAATACAATGACTATTGATAAGTACCTCATGCAACCCCACTTCAAGAAACCCAAACTATCACTTTAAAGATAAGAGAAAGGGAACATAATGACACTAATGTACATTTTTCCATTCAGTTCAGTCAAAGCCTGCTGGGAGCACTTTAACCAATTTATGTGGAATTATTTTAATATTATAATTATTCAGTTTGCTCAAAGTTTACTTCCTGCTGTCCATGCTGTTTAATTCTTACCATTTTCGTGTTTTGGAAGTTATTTATTTTTAATTAAAAAATAATTCCACTCAGATTGTTATCTAGTGTCTTGAACATCACGGACTTTATTTTTGTAAATGTAATCAAACACACGCTCATTTAAAGGCAGCCTTGTATTGGGGTTTGTGTTGTTGTAAATTTTCGCACAATTTTTTTTTTTTACATTTACTGCAATTGAATATCAGCCCCAAACATCGGTTATCAGCCGCCATAACTTACCGATAATCGATATCGGTATCAGCCCTGAAAAAAACATATCGGTCGACCCCTAGTTTATAGACATCTGGAGAGAATAATTGTAGGTGAAGGCTGACATTAGACAGTATGCATAACCCAAACTGGAAACCAATGAGTATTATATATTCTTGCCACTAATCAGCTCCAAAGGGGAAGCTAATGTTCTAGTTCCTTGCATGAACACATCATAGCCCCCCCTCCCATCCACCCCTGTATGTCTGTTATGTTTATCTGTTGTCTTGTTTCATCCCATTTATTGTAAAGCGACTTTGAGTGTTAGAAAAGCACTATATAAGTTTGATTTATTATTATTATTATTGTTATTATTATTATCATCATCACTGTGGATGTTGCAGGGCTAAGAGGAATTTACTTAGTCACTTTCCTACCTCGGTCTTTGAGATAGGGCTGTACAATGTCATTTCAGAATGAAAATCACATAATGTGGATTCTGTGCAATAGTCACACGTGTGCAATGGCAACACTGCAAAGAAATACAACGTAAGGCATATTGGGTCCATTAATCATGCTGGGCTACAACTCTATTGCCTTTATAGAAAAGGAAATCTTGCAAGGTCCACTTTTTATGACTACTCGAAGAAAAATATTCTAGTTGACAAATAATAAAATTTAGTCTGGTTTAATAACTTCATGGACAACTGCCTTATTTCCCCTTTAAAATCACCCAACTCATTGCTAGAGTGATAAATTCTTCGCAAATTGAGCTTTGAAAGTTAAAAGCTGCATACAGTATCTGGCAAAATAATGTAACTTAGTTTTATTTAACATTGCAACAGATGTTGCAAAAAGCAAAAATATTGCAATGTTGATATTTTCTATATCGTTCAGCCCTATTCACAGTCAATCCAAGCATGCAAACATTTGACTGATGCTGGCACAAACTCCACCTCTCTAATCATCATGTGGCCTATCAGAATTCCCATTGTATGAGCACATATATGATAAACGTCATAGTTTAGTTAGTGAATGTCAACCCTTGTTTTTCAATTTAAATGATCAATACTTGCCACCTTTGTACAACTACCTATTGTGGGGCTTAATCTGCAGCCACTATCCAGAAATTAGATCACTTCATTATTTGATAGACAGCTCCTCCGGCCAGTTGAAGGGTTTTCTAGTCACCCCCCCCTCACCTTGCAGGCCAGGTTTTCCACCAGTGAGATCATGGAGTTCTTGAAGAGGGTGGCGGCTGTCAGGGGACGCTTGGTGACCTCAGTGATGCTCAGTTTGCCCTCTGGCCACATTCCCTTCAGCACTGGGTTTGAGCTGGACCGACAGAAACAATAAGGAAACATATATGACAGAGAGAGATGTAGTATAGATATGGCGGTTATGGTTATCTGCTCTTTGTCAAGTGTCTAACAATAACGGTGCATAAAAATCTCCATTTCTCCATCCGAGCAATTTATCTCTCTGTTGCACCAGTTTTCAGAAGTTGACAATTTGGCGAGCGAGAACCCCTGTTTTTTGAAGACTCCAGCCTGGGTGAAATATCATATACAGAGCAAGACAGTGTGGGAGTAGATTTTATTTAGACCTTACTGCTGCCTTTGACACATCTTATACTTTCGGCTTATTCCCTGTTTCTCAGGGGTCGCCACAGCAGATTTTGCAGTTTCCATCAGTACCATGTGAGGGCACAACACCAATGGCAGTTGTTGTTAACCTGGGCCTTGACCGATCCGGTATGGTCTTGTCAATCTGCATACTGATTTGCCAAAATGTTATGTCGGATGCCCTTCCTGACACAACCACTAACCCTATGGACAGGGGCACAGGTAAAGCACTGGATGCCATCCCAGTATTCATGGACTTGCGTCCATTCCTGATGCTAATGCTAATGCTAACGCTGCCTTTGACACATCTACATGATCAAATACAGACAAGGATGTGATGTGGATGTGATGTAGACTTATTAAATTATTTGTCAAACTGTTATCTTTGGATTTCTTGATGAACAACCATGTCTTAACTATGATGTTAAAAAAAGAAAAGAAAACATTAACACGGTTACCTACTTTGACTCACTGTCCTCAATTTTATGCATTTGATTGTGGCACGCAATATCACAAAGAAAAGAGTGTGAGACAAGTCACGAGTCCCGAGGTGCATCGTTTTAAGAAAGAAGAATTGGGAAGAGGAAGAGGAGGAGGAGGAGGGGGAGCATAAGAATGAACATGAAGGGGATAAAATATACTCGCCGTGTAATCCTCTCCTGAAAGCCAATGCATAATCAAAGAGCTGTTACGAGGACAGTGTGGAGCTGAGAAAAAGAAGTGTATATGTGTGTGTGTTTGTGTAGGTGTGTGTATCTGTGTGTGTACTGACTCTCACCTGTTATACAGCAGCCTCTTGAAATCCTGGAAGAGAGTGTCTTTGTTTTTGTCGATAAAACCCACCACTGAGTACCTGTGGGAAGAAAGAGACAGGTAGACATGGGCAGGCACACACACACACACACACACACACACACACACACACACACACACACACACACACACACACACAAAGTTTTGTATGCTCTCGAGGATTACAAGTCAAATTTATTTGTATAGACCTGAATCACAATTTGCTCCCGGGGGGGGGGGGCTACAGTCACATTACATTCTGTGCAAGGTATAATAACATCCTCTATCAGAGTAGTTTTCAAGGTATGGGGTCGCGACACACGAGTGGGTCTAAGCTGGGGGCCAGGTGGCTCCACATTGTCCACAATAAACACAACGTTTAATGTCGGCACGCCTTGTCAGTTTCATGTGATTATTAGAAGGCCACGAGTGAACACTGAAATACGGCATTTCACAGGGAATAACGAGGAACATCTCAATGAGGAACAAACTAGAGAGGATTATCTCGCTTGCTGACAGGTAGTTGTTTTTTTTTTTAACTGCACAAGATAGGTGGGTGACAGCATGAACAAGTTTTGGGAACCCCGACTCTATCCTCGCATCCTTGATTTGGATGAGGAAAATCTCCACGGAAAAACCCCCCAAAAACAAACCTATCAGGAAAAAAACTGGAGCATCGGAGGAGGGATCCCTCGTTCAGAACGGAAAGACATTAGAGCAGATAAACAGTAGCAGATTTACAGTAAACACTCAATTAGGCACCAAATGATTACACAAGTCAAGGTAAAACAACAAGGAGCACATACAATAATTAAAGTTGAATCCTGAACATTGTTCAAACTTGAATTCCTCTATCACCGCAAAACCCCAATTACCACACCTAATAGTAATCTTTTTTTCTTTATCATATTTATATGTATTTTTATTATTATAATATTTATTATTATTATTGTTTATTTTATTATCCATTTTATTTATATTTATTTGTTATTTATTTATTTATTTATTTATTTAGGGGTTTTTTGTAATCTTTTTTTTTTAGTAATCTTTTTGCTCAGCTTAATGTATTTCTTATAACTAATGTGGATTCAAATACTCAGTAACTGTTTGATGCCAGTAATTCCCTCGGTCCAGTTTTACTGCCCCATGGTTGATGTTTGCTTATAATTAGGGTACGGCATGCTGTTACTGATGAGCCTGCTATAAAAGACCAGCGTGCCATGAAGACAGACAGTGGGCTGTGAGGTCTTCTCTGCATCCTGCCTGGTTTAAGTGGCTCAAGGATCCATCAAGCCTGTGAGTCAGGCTTGCAGGTCTGCCCTCGCTGTCCCTCGGGTCACGGACACTTAGCACTCACAGATGGTCTCAACACATCGTCCTAGCAGAGCCCTTTTTGGGGGGCTTAGCTTGTTTGATTGACGCATTTGAATGTCCTCCAAGTGCTTTAGGGATTGGGAATTACGGTGCTCATGTTTCAGGGCTATCATGCATGCAGCGAGGACATCACGCAATGAGCATGCATGTGTGTGCGCATGTGTGTGTGTGTGTAATCTTGTGCTTGAGTGTGTGTGTGTGTGTGTTTCAACATCTGCAGGGATAAGGTTTTTCTGTCCCATATTAGATATTATAAAGAGGGTCATTTGTAGTCGTGCCTCAACATTATGTGATCTTTGAATTTGTTGCATCTGTAGGATACCGGGGCAGGGGATGGGGTAACCCCTGTACCTTGAATCTATCCTGCAGAAACGTCCAAAACAAAATTCCCCAAAGTGAAGGAGCAGCAGTACAGCGAGTATTTATGAAGAGGAACAATGATCACATTCTGGTTTAGTGTGAAATATTCATCAAATCAAGCCCCAATCTATTTTTTCCCTAGACATCTCCACTAGACTAAATATAGAGAGAAGCAGTACGAGAAGTTGGTTGGTACTCTCCGGTTCGCTGTAATAGCACTCTTATGTTTTGCTCTCTCCCAACAAACGTCACTGTGTTCTGTATTGATCCACAGTTATTCATTTCAGTGAGCCCTTGTTAAATGTCAAACCAAGGACTACATTACCCAGACTGCACTATGTTATGCAGCTCCAGAGTCTTACGTTAACTTTTTGTTTTATCCTTTAGATTTAATCTATTCATTTCAAAAAAAATATGCTGATATACTGACTGAATACTCCCCCCCCCCTCCAGTCTGTGTGCTGGAGAGGGACTCAAATATGGGAATTCAAACTGGGCCAAATTTAGTCTAGCAGTGGATCTCAATTCAATACAGAATTTGGGAAAAAAACATCTGGTTTTCTTGACCTGTATTTAAGACGCTGACTTGGGTTGCAAAGACATAAGAGCACATGGGTTATGTGTGGGAACAACTGGGCTATTTTTCTCTCTACAAAATAACGGGTGATAACAGAACATGGCCGAGGGAGGTGGATAACTAACGCTCTACTCCGCTCATGCAACAAACAGGGATCCATGATGCAACACATTTAGCCTCCAACTGTTCAGGGATCGCTTGTTTGAGGATGATTGCAGAAGAATGTAGTTTTACTAGACAGGTCTTTGGTCTGAATGCAGTAGATAAATTGGATGAAGGTGGAGCACAGCCGTAATACTCACACCACATCTCCCGCGTAGTGTCTGATCCGGAAGTCTCTGTCAAACTCCAAACTCTTGTCAGTTGGTGAAAGCTGAAAGAAAGGGAGTGAGAGATAAGCATGTGAACGAGTGAGAAAATGAATAAAACAAATGAAATGGCTTATTTGAAACACACTACACAATTGACAGTAGATCCAGTGTCAAAATGATTACTGGCATTTAAGTATTACCATCATTTACAGCCTTTTAGTTGGAAAAAAAAAAGTTAAAATGTCAGAAGATGCAATCTACGACTTCAAAACACTGAGAAGAAAGCATACGGTAACATTTTGGAGAAAAAAACAGCATTTTGGAGTGAAACTAGCAATTAAACAGGAGGTGGCACAGCTGGATCGAATGCTTATTCAGCTGCAAATACAACAGCTGGTCTGCAGCTAGTATCCGAGGAGGTGTGTGTTTTTACAATATAATGTTGTGATGATCTATACCACAAAAGCATGTAAGAAAAATGACCTGAGTCTCTTGGCTCTCCCCATCGACACAAATGCTTCAGGTACCAAAAGGTTCAGCTATAAGCACAGCTTGGATGGCCTACGATAAATTTTAAATTCAATGTATGTTATACCAAGATCACATTTAAATTAATTTCTGCACTGGTCTCAACTTCCCGGCACTTGATTTATTGCTCTCTGAAGCAAACCCCTCCCATCTGGGGTGCCATGAAGTTTAAACCAAATGCTGGGAAATTATCTGACCCAGGTCTGCTAGACTGTTCCCTGTTGGGGCGCTGCAAGAACAGGAGAGGCAGTGGTGCAGAAAACACTAACCTTGTCAGGTGGGATAAAAGCTTAGACAGAAGATCAACACAGAGTGAACGATGTGTGAGTGTGTATGTGAGAGAGAGAGACAGACAGACAGAGACTCAGAGAGAAAGAGAGACAGAGACAGAGAGAGAGAGAGAGAGAGAGAGAGAGAGAGAGAGAGAGAGAGAGAGAGAGAGAGAGAGAGAGAGAGAGAGAGAGAGAGAGAGAGAGAGAGAGAGAGAGAGAGAGAGAGAGAGAGAGGAATGTGGAGAGAGAAGTATGAGAGAAGAATGGGGACACAAGAGAGGGAGAGAGGGTAAGACAGAAATAGAGCAAGAAAGGTGAATTTAGCCTGGTCTGAAAGCGAGAAGGGTATGCAAAAGTAAGAATGAAAATAGAGTGGCATGAAGTAAAGGTTTGTGAAATATGAATGAGGTACATGTGCTAGTGTGTGTGTGTGTGTGTGTGTGTGTGTGTGTGTGTGTGTGTAGCTGATGTCTATATATAGGACGGATGGCGTGAGTGCTGTGAGGGAAGAGACGCTACAGCAAATGCAGAAGTCTGCTGCAGTCCTCAAGCAACCTAATGAATATGAATCTATGTGCTGTATTGTTAGTTTTTTTTTTTGATCAAAAATCAATTTGTGAGGCGTTCTGTAAACGGGTTTTGTGTGAAAATAGTTTCAGTGGTTAACGGGACCGCTGAGGCATTAAATGGCGTGGAAGGCAGACAGCCCATCAGTGGTTTTATGCAAACATCACTTTAATTCATAAAACAGTGTTATGCTGACATCAGAGTCCAGAGAGAGAGAGACACACACACACATACACAGCGACAGAGACAGAGAGACAGAGAGGGAGACACACACACACACACACACACACACACACAGACAGACAGACAGAGAGAGACAGAGGTTTTTTAAAAAAATTTTAAACAACTCATTATTTTACATGAAACAAAACTTCAGCTGACATCCATTTCACAACATCAACATAAGTAACTCATTTAAATTAAAACATCCAAAGAGGTGTTTTTTAAAATGTGGTTCAAGTCACATACTCCCAAAGGGTTCAAAAAATATACAGAAACAGAATTAAATACCAACTGCCCCTCACTGACTGAGCAGACAGAGAGAGAGAAAGAGACAGACATATATAACACAAAACATATAAATTATAAAGATTGATAAACATATAACACAAAATAAAACAAAAATGTATGCCTGTTTTATTGACTTCTGAACAGATTTGATTCTATTTGGCACGCAGGACTGTTCTACAAAGTTACTGAGAGTGGTGTAGGGGGTAAAACATGTGATATCATTAAATCAATGTATTCTGGCAACATGTGCAGTGTAAAAATTGGCAAAAAAAGAACAGAATTCTTTACCCGAGGGCGAGGCATTCGTCAGGGCTGTAGCCTCCTTCAATATCTACATGAAGGAATTGGCTACTGTACTAGAAACATCCTCTGTCCCCAGTGTAAGTCTCCACAGTCAGGAGGTGAAATGCCTAGTCTTTGCAAATGACCTGGTTCTGCTGTCCCCTACAGCAGATGGCCTACAGCAGAGCCTGGATCTGCCAGAACATTACTGTCAGACCTGGGCCCTGACAGTAAACCCCAAAAATACCAAAATAATGACATTTCAAAAAAGATCCAGATCTCAGGACGTCCTACCTAAATTCTCAATTGGTACAAAACATGTAGAGTACTGCACAAGCTACACCTAGTATTTAGGATTAAAACCAAGTCCGACTGCAACATTTTAATGAAGCAGTTAATGAAATGAGAGGGAAAGCACGTAGGGCTTCGCACTCTATGGCAGTGAGGTGTGGGGTCCACTTACAAAACAAGACTTTACTCAATGGGATAAACACCCCATTGAGACCTTGCATGCAGAGTTCTGTAAGATCCTCCTACATGTCCAGAGGAAAGCTACAAACAATGCATGCAGGGCAGAATTAGGCCAATACCCACTAATACTACAAATCCAATAAGGAGCAATTAACTTTTGGACACATCTAAAACTAAGTGACCCCTCTCATATCATCATCCAAGCCCTGTAACGCCAAGAGCTGAATAGGGACCCCCCCCCCCCCATATCCAACTGGTCCTGAGGCTGAGAGCACAAACCTGCTCTATTAACACACATCAGGAACACCACACATCACCAACCAATCAGACTCAATCAAATTACGAAACGGTTAAAACAAACCCACATCACCTATTGGCAAACACAAACAAAAACACATCGACAGTGCACCACAGCAGATGATGTGAGCGTGGTGACTGATCAACAACTAAAAAGAACCGCGACTGTGTGCAGACTGAGTGAGCACAGCCTTGCTATTGAAAAGGGAGAGACAGCAGAGCAAAGGCTATGCTGCCACTGCACCCTCAGCGAGCCTGAAACAGACCTACACTTGCCACCACATGTGGAAAATACAAACACCTTAGAGAAGCACACTTTCAACAATTCCAACTAATAACAAAAGGTTTTCTTAACCTACCAGATGAGTGACAGTCACCTGACACACATTGTTGCCGCCATATTCGATGACAGTATGTTCTTTTGTTTCGTATTATGTTTCTTTGCTGTAGTGTGTTTGTTTTCAATAGTGTTTTCCAATTAATGTTTAGCTTTTTTCAATGTTTAAACCCTTGCTTTGGCAATATGTACATCATTGTCATGCCAATAAAGCCATTTGAATTTGACAGACAGACAGACAGACAGATAGAGAGAAAGAGAGACTGTCAGACAGACAGACAGAGACTGTCAGACAGAGAGAGAGAGAGAGAGACTGTCAGACAGACAGACAGAGACTATCAGACAGAGAGAGAGAGACTGTCACACAGACTATCAGACAGACAAACAGACAGAGAGAGAGAGAGAGCGAGAGAGGGAGTGAGAGAAACTGTCAGACAGAGAGAGAGACTGTCAGAGAGAGAGAGAGAGAGAGAGAGAGAGAGAGAGAGAGAGAGAGAGAGAGAGAGAGAGAGAGACAGACAGAGACAGAGAGACTGTCAGAGAGAGAGAGAGAGAGAGAGAGAGAGCTCTCCTCTCATCATAATCCCATGGAGTCAGAGATGTTTAGCATAAGCAGAGTATTTAAAGTCAGATGCACAATAGGAACAGATTAGAAGCCACTGGGACAGACGCACAAAGAGACAGAAAGCAAGAGACTCTCGAAAGAAACAACAACACAAAGACAGGAAGACAAACGGTCTCATAAAGGAGACAGATGTAAACAGACTCCGAGGGACTTGATAAAACACACACCAAGATAGGCAGAGAGATGCACAAGACGTGGATCTGGAAAAAAAGAAAGAGCAAACAAAAGAGACTGAGCGAGCGTGCACAGATGTACACACGGCGGCTGAGAGACAGGGCGGCAGGAAATAAAGAGGGGATGGAGGACACATATAAAGACACTACAGTGGGACTGCATTTTGCCTCTGTTGCCTGAGCCAACATGATGGTATGCTCTCACACCACCCCGGCTCCCCGTGGAAGGAGGGATGAGTCATCTGGTGCAGGGACATACAAACCCTCACAAAGAAATAATTCAGAGATGGATGTTGAATGAATCGCTGTCAGACTTGGTCCAGGTCCAACCTTGAAGCCCAAATCAAACGCACAACATGCTCTGCTTTAAAGCTTTCACAGGCCTCGCAAAATAAAAAAACACCGCTCACAACTTCAAATTGTACAGACGCAATGAAAGTGTGCTTGTTTGAAACATGTTGACTCGGTTTATCCTGTGGTCACGTGTTTTGGCTCTGCAAGAAGAACACACGTGACAACGGCTCATTACAGAGTGAAAAATTAAACAACGCAATTAATTAATTAATTAACTATCAATCATGTCACTGGGGCGGGGCATAATGAGGTGGTTCTAGCCTCAAATCCAACTAGGTCTGACCGACTGCAATTCCCTTTTTAACCAGATGTCTCAGACCTGTGCGTACGCCCCCTGTGGGCAATGCTTACATGCCACAAAGCCAAACTCGACTCCTGACGCAAGGCTGGGGACTCATCTAGTCCTGAGCCAGCACTCAAACCCAAGCCAGAAAACACACACGAACATGTGTAAACACACACACGCATGCACACATGCACGCACACATGCACGCACACACACACACAGATGCAGAAAAATGAGCATCCTTTGCAAGCACAAATATGAGAATGCTCTCATTTGTAAATACACACATACACACACACACACACACACAGAAAAACGACAATCCCCTGCAAGCACAAATCTGTGAATGCCCTCATTTGTAAACGTGCACGTGCACACACACACACACACACAGAAGAACAGATGCACTATCAGATAGACAGGTTGTGTTTGCTGGAAGCCACCCTACCCTCATCCATCACAATCATTCCCACTGACATCACACACACACACACACACACACACACACACACACACACACACACACACACACACACCTACATGTAGACGTATAGATACACATACAGACACACACAAAAGCTTTACCATTCCCACCTCTGTGTGTCTGAGATAGCATGTGTGCGTGGGGGTGGGTGGAGAATGGCGGCGGGGTGGGAAAGAGACAAAGAGGAAGCAGACAGACAAGGGCAACCAGTGGGAGGAAGACGGTGTACAAAAAAAAAAAAAAAAAAAAACAGAAATGGAAGAAAGTAAGAATAAAGAGAGGATTAGGTAAGAGCACTTAGAAACAATAACTGAGACAGGAGAGCAGAGAGAGAGAGAGAGAGAGAGATTCACCTCTACCAATTCATTGCCCTGCAGAACAATGCTTCTTGCTTCTGTGTTGAATTGCTTTAAAGTGAAATAAGCGTGAGGGAATGGGAGAGCGGGTGCTATACGACACCCATATACTGGCATATGACACAGTAAAGACATGAAGAAGAAAAACACCCAAAGAAAGTGAGAGACTAAGGGAAACTGAAAGAGTTCAGGTTGGATTTATTAACACCTCCAAATTCCACTTTTATGGGAAAATAAATGAGTAGCAAGGGCTCTGACAGGGATAAGGGGATATTGTCTTCTTCAGTACACTGAGGACACGGGCAGAACAGGTGTGTGTGTGTGTGTGTGTGTGTGTGTGTGTGTGTGTGTGAGTGAGAGAGAGAGCTTTTGTCAAGGAGCTGGAACATGTGATTCCAGAGTACCAGGAAATGGACGACGCAGGTAAGCTGCGGGTGGTCCTGGGAGGGGGGCCAGCAGCGAGCACTGCAGCAAGATTTATATTTTCCTGCTACAACCTGAGAGACAGTGGGTGACGGCACCTATTGCTATTGTTGTTGTTTAATATCATAATCATTATTGTTGTTGCTGTTATTATAAGCATTGTTGTGTTGTTGTTTTACACGCTTTGGCAATATGTACACAAATGTATGTCATGCGAATAAAGCAAATATTGAATTGAATTGAATTGAGAGAGACTGTCAGAGAGAGAGGGAGACTCAGACAGAGAGAGATCGGGAGAGGGAGAGAGAGACTGTCAGACAGAGAGAGAGAGACTGTCAGAGAGAGAGAGAGAGAGGGGGAGAGAGAGGCTGTCAGACAGAGAAAGAGAGAGCGAGCAAGCGAGCTAGAGGAGAACAGAAAAAGAGATAGATAAACAGGAAGATAAGCAGGTCAGGAAACAGGGAATGGAGAGGTGAAAGGGAGAGAGATAGAGGGGACAGGGAGGAAAAACAATCTGAAGAACAATAACACCAAATACACGGAAGCACCCAAGATTGTGGGAAGGGTATGGGTGGAGGGTGATCGATGGAGAACAAGATAAAGAGCAAGAAAATGACAGACATGGGGGATTATAAAGGAGAGCAAAAAAATGGCCCCGAAACAGAGGACACCATCTCGCTTGATCAGCTGCACAAAAAACGTATTGCAACAATGCTGCATTGAAACTGGAATTGCACTAGAAGCGAACGGGAGAAGGAAATATATTATGAAGAGAGACTACAATGACCTTTTGAAAGTCCATCCCCCCTGCTTTGAAAAAGGTTGTGGTGCAGTGACAAACTTCCCAACCCGACACAAACACCAGCTGATCTCACTGATTGCTACTCCGTCTAGCTGAAGGTGTGCTAGTTTGTGAAATCAGCGGGTGCAGTTTCGGTTTGGGAAGATGATCCGCGTCCATGTGGCTGTCCGATAGCACATGAATGAGCATCACAGTTGCAGTGTATTCAAATCACTTATTGATCTGATTCAGCACAGGCCTTCAACGGGGGCTGAGCCACGGGGAAAATCTGCATGTTAGGCTGCTGTATGTTCAATATCAAAACATCAGAAATGCTGTTTACGGAAGATTCTGGCAAACTTAACTACTGATGAGTATTCATGATATGTTTCAGTGTGTATGAAACATGTTTTGCTGAGTTTATTAAATTATCATATGAATTTGCATTGTCCTCCATTCTGTATTATTTATGTTTACGTAAGAAGAGTAATTTCCTTAAATTGAATCAACAGAACAGCTTTACAACTACCACTGTACATTTACAGTGGGGAGAACAAGTATTTGATACATTGCCGATTTTGCAGGTTTTCCCACTTACAAAGCATGTAGAGGTCTGTAATTTTTATCATAGGTACACTTCAACTGTGAGAGACGGAATCTAAAACAAAAATCCAGAAAATCACATTGTATGATTTTTAAATAATTAATTTGCATTTTATTGCATGAAATAAGTATTTGATCACCTACCAACCAGTAAGAATTCCGGCTCTCACAGACCTGTTAGTTTTTCTTTAAGAAGCCCTCCTGTTCTCCACTCATTACCTGTATTAACTGCACCTGTTTGAACTCGTTACCTGTATAAAAGACACCTGTCCACACACTCAATCAATCAGACTCCAACCTCTCCACAATGGCCAAGACCAGAGAGCTGTCTAAGGACATCAGGGACAAAATTGTAGACCTGCACAAGGCTGGAATGGGCTACAGGACAATAGGCAACTGTTGGCGCAATTATTAGAAAATGGAAGAAGTTCAAGATGACGGTCAATCTCCCTCGGTCTGGGGCTCCATGCAAGATCTCACCTTGCGGGGCATCAATTATCATGAGAAAGGTGAGGGATCAGCCCAGAACTACACGGCAGGACCTGGTCAATGACCTGAAGAGAGCTGGGACCACAGTCTCAAAGAAAACCATTAGTAACACATGACGCCGTCATGGATTAAAATCCTGCAGCGCATGCAAGGTCCCCCTGCTCAAGCCAGCGCATGTCCAGGCCCGTCTGAAGTTTGCCAATGACCATCTGGATGATCCAGAGGAGGAATGGGAGAAGGTCATGTGGTCTGATGAGACCAAAATAGAGCTTTTTGGTATAAACTCCACTCGCCGTGTTTGGAGGAAGAAGAAGGATGAGTACAACCCCAAGAACACCATCCCAACTGTGAAGCATGGCGGTGGAAACATCATTCTTTGGGGATGCTTTTCTGCAAAGGGGACAGGACGACTGCACCGTATTGAGGGGAGGATGGATGGGGCCATGTATCGCGAGATCTTGGCCAACAACCTCCTTCCCTCAATAAGAGCATTGAAGATGGGTCGTGGCTGGGTCTTCCAGCATGACAACGACCCGAAACACACAGCCAGGGCAACTACGGAGTGGTTCCGTAAGAAGCATCTCAAGGTCCTGGAGTGGCCTAGCCAGTCTCCAGACCTGAACACAATAGAAAATCTTTGGAGGGAGATGAAAGTCCGTGTTGCCCAGCATCAGCCCCGAAATCTGAAGGATCTGGAGAAGATCTGTATGGAGGAATGGGCCAAAATCCCTGCTGCAGTGTGTGCAAACCTGGTCAAGAACTACAGGAAACGTCTGATCTCTGTAATTGCAAACAAAGGTTTCTTTACCAAATATTAAGTTCTGTTTTTCTGATGTATCAAATACTTATGTCATGCAATAAAAAGCAAATTAATTACTTAAAAATCATACAATGCGATTTTCTGGATTTTTGTTTTAGATTCCGTCTCTCACAGTTGAAGTGTACCTATGATAAAAATTACAGACCTCTACATGCTTTGTAAGTGGGAAAACCTGCAAAATCGGCAGTGTATCAAATACTTGTTCTCCCCACTGTATGTACAACAAAGCAGAAGAAAAGCCATCCGGTCCTTGTGTAACCAAAGTGAGAGCTGTGTCCGCATTCTCGGCACAAAGTCAAAAACGTTTTTAGTGGGTGTCGGACTCCACCAAGGTTGTCCCTTGTCTCCGATTCTGTTTGTGATATTCATGGACAGGATCTCAATGCGCAGCCAAGGTGAGGAGTGTGTCTGTTTTGGAAACTTCAGAATTACATCTCTGCTCTTCGCAGATGATGCGGTTTTGTTGACTTCATCGGAACGTGACCTCCAGTGCACACTAGGGCAGTTTGCAGCTGAGTTTAAAATGGCCGGGATGAGAGTCAGCTCCTCCAAGCCTGAGGCCATGGTTCATCACTGGAAAATGGTGGATTGCTCCCTCTGGGTTGGGGATGAGTTGTTGCCTCAAGTGAAGGAGTTCAGGTATCTCGGGGTATTGATCACGAGTGAGAGTAGGACGGAGCGAGAAATTGACAGGCGGATTGGTGCAGCATCAGCAGTAATGCGGACGTTGTACCAGACCATTGTGGTGAAGAGGGAGCTGAGCCAGAAGGCAAAGCTCTCAATTTACCAGTCAATCTTCATTCCAACCTATGGTCATGAGCTTTGGGTAGTGACCGAAAGGGTGAGATCACAGATACAAGCAACTGAAATGAGTTTCCTCCGTAGGGTGTCTGGGCTCAACCTTAGAGATAGGGTGAAGAGCTTGGACAGCCGGAGGGAGCTTGGAGTAGAGCTGCTGCTCCTTCGTGTTGAAAGGAGCCAGTTGAGGTGGTTTGGTCATCTGATTAGGATGCATCCTGGGCGCCTTCCTTTAGAGGTTTTCCGGGCTCGTCCAACTCGGAGGACACCCCAGGGTAGACCCAGAAGTTGCTGGAGGGACTGCATGTCCAATCTGGCCTGAGAATGCCTTGGGATTCCCCAGGAGGAGCTGGATGGCGTTGCTGGGGAGAGGGACATTGGGAGTGCCCTACTTAGATTGCTGCCACTGTGACCTGACCCCGGAGAAGCAGCTGATGATGAGATGAGATGAGAAAGCAGAAGATATGCTGATTCATGTCATAGATGATTTTTGAACCATCTCCAGTGTGAACTTCAATTGCCTCTGAACTCACATAGTAATACAGAATTTTAGAGTCTACTACTATTGGCTGCTCCCGTTCGGGGTCCCCACAGCGGATTATCCATTTCCATCTCTTCCTGTCCTCTGTATCTCCCTCTGCCATGCCAGCCACCTGCATGTCCTCCTTCACCACAGCCATAAAGCCCCTCTTTGGCGTTCCTCTTTTCCTCTTGCCTGGCAGCTGCAAATTCAGCATCATTCTCCCAATATACCCAGCATCTCTCCTCCACACGTCCAAACCATCTCAATCTTGCCTCTCTTGTTTTGTCTCCAAATCGTCCAACCTGAGCTGTCCCTCTAATATACTCACTCTGAATCCTGTCCTTCTTCGTCACTCCTAACGAATACAGAATTTTAGAATACTGGATAAAAATGAAAGACTTTCAATGTAAATCCATCTCTTATTCATTACATCCTATTTTAATTTTGGCTAGTGAAACCCATTTTGCACTACTTTGCAGCAAGTATCAACACTAACAATGGTAAAATGTTCACATTTTCAGTCCCTGAGCCGGGTCTGGCAAACATTTGCGAGCAGAGATGATACCATTGCTTTTGTGTGCACACAATATGTTGACCTCAGCACCTGCTACCGCTCAACACCTCAGCCATCTTTTTACACTGAAAAAATAAAGATGGCAGTTCAACCCCCTTGAAAGATCAAGAGGGGTTGATGTTATCTGTTTTTTTGTTGTTGTTGCCACCCCCCGACGCTGCCTCCCGCTGGCTCTCCTTCAGTTCCATCAACATGCCACATGCTTTTCAAACACACCCAACGCTTCCGCCAATCAACTCGCGGGCAATCCTATTTACCACCTGCGCCCTGCAAGTCAGCCTGAGCACTGGGCTGGGCGCCTATGAGGGCACGCGCCCAGCCGCCCAGGGAGAGAGGCATTTGACTGACTCCAAACCTGTCAATAACTCACAGAGTGCCACGGGAGCCAATCCAAGCCTGGGCTGAGAGGATGGATTTTCTGTTTCATGCCCAGTGCACTGAGTCACAGCTGTCGGGGTATTTCGAACCCTACGCAGGCCAAGCTACATCACCTCACTGATACAGATACAGTCCAGTCTGCTCTCACAAGCCAGCCTACATAGCGGACCAGTTTCATACAAGATAAAAGACTGTACGTATACCCAATTTGAAAAGAAAGCATAGAAAACACAATCTACCTGCCTCTTTTTCCAATAATCCAATAATACATCAATAATCCAGTGATCCATAAATTACTGGTTTATCTTCAACATTGTACTCGATGAGCAAACAAAATGAGCTGCTTTATTCTGTAATTATTCATATAATGTAGGAACCCTCTCTCGCTCTCTCTCTGCATCTCTTTTCCTCTCTCACTTCCACAGTACATGCACCCCCCCCCCCCCCACTTCCTCACCCCTCATAGTAATAAATGAGCTCTCCCCTCCATGCAATCCTTCCCAACTCTGTTGACCTTGTGGTACACTGGAGCTAATGGACTGTGTGTCACAGTGATTAGCATCATCAACACATGGCCCATGAAAGCTTTATCACTTAGCAAGCCCTGCCCCGCCGACACATGTGTTCATACATATGGAAACAGGTGGACAGGAACACACACACAAACACACACACACATACAGATGTATGCACCATATCCTATTATCACGCTGCACCTGTCCATGACACGTGCCGAGATAAAAAAAGGAAAAGAGTGGCATTAAAAGTTAAAAATGATAGAGAAGGGGCGAGAGAGACAGAGAAAAAAAAAAGGAAAAGAGAGAACGTGGAGGTACAGGGGGACAGACAGCAAGACAGACAGACAGACAGACAAAGCAGGAGAGAAAAAAGAGGGAAGAAAGAGGGAAACAAAGAGGGAGAACAGGCTGGGAAGGAATGTAGTTTGGCGTCCAGTCGCAGCAGGAATTCCTGTGTCAGCAAAATAATTAAAGACGTCAAAAAAATAAAAAATAAAGCAGTCGGTAAGATCAAAGCAAGCTGAGGAGAGAGAGAGCAGCGTAGGAAAGGATGAGGGGGGAGGTAGAGGAGGGGTGAGGGAGCGAGACAGGCATCCAGTAAGTACCACTGCACAGCGGGCCGGGGAGAAGTTGTGTTTTCCACTTCTGGACAACAGGAAACATCGTGGATTCTGCAGCTGGGCTCCAATTCAGTTTGGCGAGGCTGCGACGACCCGATAATAGCATGTATGAAAACAAAGCTCTTGCATTGCAGAACTGATTGATAACGACCGCATCACAACTCAAGTAAACAAGGAAGTGAGTAGGTGTTAAATAAATAATAATTTTAAAAAAAGCGCGAGGCATTGATGAAACAGACAGCTGAGCAGCGTACAGTTTTATGAGGATGAGTCTGCAGACTCTCGCAAACACAACCTGTCAGAAAACATTAAGGGAGAGAGACTGCAGATGCTCGACTTCTACAACACGGAGGCACAGAACCCCCCCCCCCCCTAAAAGCAGACCCAAAAAAAAAAAAAAAAAAAAAAACTCATCCGCAGCCTATCAGGTTCATGCATTTCACTTTTAGGAAGAAGTCTGGGTAAACAAGCCTCTGGCTCCTGTGCATCAAAAGCACTTGATTAATACATAAGAAGGCTGAGAAGACTGGAAGCCAATAGAAGGGATTTTGCCTCTAAAGACTGGAGCAGAGCAACACGACGTGTTGAGATCTGGAAACGCTGTTTGGAAACCAGGATAGACTGCAGCTGCTAGTGATCTCAATTTCCCCCCTTCTGACTTCCTCCCCGTTTTCATTGATGTGTAAGGTTATTAGGCCTCGTTGTAGGGGGTGGCAAGCATGTCCTCGACATAAATGCATTGGATTGTGCAAGCTTGTATGTTCTCCCCCGTACATTACACGACAGCTGTGTGTGTTTGCCTGTGTGTGTGTGTGTGTGTGCATGTCTTATCTGCACGTGTATTGCACACACGTCGGATATATATCAACTGAATGAGCATAAGGCAGCATGTGATTTCTGAATAAACACACTATGGCATTCCTTCACCCTCATGTTCATATGTAGACATCATGCGTTTTTCAACACGTGCTCAGGAGGGTGCAGCCAGAGAGTAGCCGTGCTGTCTAGCTGCACAGTGTGTTAAGGGTAAGATGAAGGTTAAAATAAATAAATAAATAAAATAAATACAATTTTTTGAAAGTGGTGCTGTCAGTTTATAATATTGTTAAAAGAAAATGATCTCTTCATTACGTCTTTTGAGAGTCAGAATATATCTTCAATATAAAACAGCAGGGATCTTATTCCAGGCATATCTCCCCATCGATTCGTGATCTCCATTTCTCCCTTCTTTCTTTTCCGGGTATCATCAATATGTGCCAACTGATATAGCGTTCGGAGTTGTTTTTGTTTTTTTTGTGCAATTCCCCCTCCCCCTTTTCTCCCCAATTATCCCGGTCACTGCTCCACCCCCTCTGCTGATCCGGGGAGGGCTGCAGACTACCACATGCCTCCTCTGATACATGTGGAGTCGCCAGCCACTTCTTTTCACCTGACAGTGAGGAGTTTCACCAGGGGATCGTAGCGCATGTAGGATCATGCTATTCCCCCCAGTTCCCCCCCACCCCGAACAGACACCTCGATTACCAGAGGAGGCGCTAGTGCAGCGACCAGGACACATACCCACATCTGGATTCCTACCCGCCGATACAGCCAATTGTGTCTGTAGGGATGCCCGACCAAGCTGGAGGCAACATGGGGATTCGAACTGCAGATCCCCGTGTTGTTAGGCAACAGAATAGACCGCTACGCTACCTGGACGCCCCCTGCATTCTAAGTTTTTATCCAAATTTTAACACGACTACAATTTCCCACTACGCCATCAGAGGGACAAGTGGAGGAGAGCAGGGTTCACATCTGAGAAAATAAAATGACTTTCCAGCAAATAAACACACTTTCCGAGACTCATTTTACTCCTTGGCCCACAAGAAAGCCGGAGATGCCAAGCATATTTCAAACAATATATTTGTGAATGTAAGCTGTCAGGTATCGTCATGCAATATTATTGTAAAAATTATGGCAAAGTCTCCTGAGACAAGTGACGGTGGATATATGCTCTCATCTCTTTGTGTTGGATGATAAGTTGGACGATCGTAAGCAAGCCCAGCAAATGAAATCTGTTTGACTGAGATAGTTAAACAGGATCAGGAGGATTTTGCAGCAAGTCAGGATCATTTCCTGGTTTCACATGCAGCTTTTTCCGAGTTCTCTCATTTCTAATTTCTAATTTCATGACTTCTACTCAGCAACAGAAAGAAACAAAGTGTGCCAGCACCGTGTAGCTGTATGTAATTTTCACTTGTCAACTCTTCATGTCTCCGCTCATCCCTTCCTCTGCCTCTTTCTTCTCTCATCCGGTGCTTATCTCTTTCTCTCTCACACTTAAGCTCCCATCCGCCATCACTCTCTCTCTCCCTCTCTCTCTCTTGGCCCGTCTTGTTCAATCTCTGTGATACTTTCTCTTCTCTCCCTCTCGCGTCACTTTTTTTTTTCAAGCCCCCACACTTGGCTCCTTGCAGACAGACTGGCTGAGAAGATTTCCATGTCGAGCTGGGATGCCTCGAGATCCTCCATAGACCTTTCAAGTCTGCAGAGTCCGGGAACACTTTGAACCGGCGCAACCGTGACAATTTCAGAACTTTCCACAGACCTCATTTGCATGATGAGTGTCAGGCGTGAAGTTAGCATGTCTATTTTAGCTCACGCAAAATGTGCAGAGCAAGGATTGTTGCTCGCCGCTCCACTTTTGGCAATATTCGTACATCTTGGGATTACACGGCTGTCTATGGGGGTGAGAAAACATGACCCCTGGGAATAGGGAGGCCCTTGTTGAAAATCCATTGTGTGGTTTAAAAATTACATGTCCTTTCATCTGTAAAATAAAATTCTTTTTCAGACTTTTGGAAAAGTTGCAGCACAGTGCCGCAGTGGTTAGCGCGGTCGCCTTACAGCAAGAAGGTCCTGGGTTCAAGCCCCAGGGTAGTCCAACCTTGGGGGTCATCCCGGGTCATCCTCTGTGTGGAGTTTGCATGTTCTCCCCGTGTCTGCTTGAGTTTCCTCCTGGTGCTCCTGTTTCCTCTCACAGTCCAAAGACATGTAGGCCAGGTGAATCGGCCATACTATATTGTCCATAGGTGTGAATGTGTGTTGGCCCTGTGATGGACTGGAGGCCTGTACAGGGTGTCACCCCACCTGCCACCCAATGACTGCTGGGATAGGCTCCAGCATCCCCGCGACCCTGAGTAAGGATAAGCGGTTTGGATAATGGATGAATACATTCATTCATCTTCAGCCACTTCTCTGGGGTCGGGTCACGGTGGCAGCAAGGGCAGTCTAGTAGGGCAGTCTAGACGTCCCTCTCCCTAGCAACAGCCTCCATCTCCTCCTGGGAGATCCCAAGACATTCCCAGGCCAGATTGGACATGTAGTCCCTCCAGCAACTTCTGGGTCTACCCCGGGGTGTCCTCCCAGTTGTCCATGCCTGGAAAACATCCAAAGGAAGGCGCCCAGGATGCATCCTGATCAGATGCCTGAACCATCTCAACTGGCTCCTTTCGACACGAAGGAGCAGCGGCTCTACTCCGAGCTCCCTCCGGATGTCCGAGCTCCTCACCCTATCGCTAAGGCTGAGCCCAGACACCCTACGGAGGAAACTCATTTCAGCCGCTTCTATCCGCGATCTCACCCTTTTGGATGAATAATGAATGAATAGAAAAGTTGTTAACATTTCAGAGATGTAAGGTTTCACCTGACGGCATTGATATTAATCTCAGTAGTATGTCTTTGATTTTCCCTCCTTCTGATTATGATATAGCATGCAGAATTTTTCTACTCTGCGGGCTAAGCAGTATATTACAGTATAATTTATGTGCTCATAACCCAGCCCCGTTATCTTATAATAAAAGGCTCTGGTGATTTGAAAATCCAATCAGAGCACATGATATCGGAAAAGTGGAACGAACAATATTGCCATGATAACGGATGAGGAACTTGTCCAGTGGGACCTAAACTACATATATATTTTGCATTAGCAAACACTATGAGGCTCTGCGGAAACAGACCTCTGCATGCATATAATCACATTTATTTGATAAAAGCAAATTTACATTTTCTTCTCCCATTATCCTTCTTCTTCTCTCTCCCTAATGGGTGCCCAGAAAACACAGTGGTCCGCAGACATTATTCCTTTGTAGTCATCATGCTGACTACAAAATTTCAAAGACTGACATAAAACAGATTGATGTCTCCATGTCTGAACACATTTCCAATATTCTACCAGGCACTGTCCATATGCCATGGGGTTGGCTCAAGGGCGGCTAAACATATTAAAATCCTTGGGACAACTGCGACCCGTAAATTAGTCTTTGAAAACGAATAGACAACAACAAACTTGATTACAGTACACAGGGTTCTCATCCAACACAGATGTGTTGGCGCTTCTGCTAGGCACGCCATCTTAAATAAACGCAGCAATAAGATGACACATTCTGCAAAGGCCACGCTTCATATGGCGAACAGGTCTCCACAGGCAGCGTGTATACAGATACCCTTACACTGGGAAAGATGCTGAGCTGCATCACAAATGAGTGGCCTGGGCTCCACATTATCCAGGCACCCACAGAGGCTTAGCTGTGATTATTGAAAGTGTTCTCCAACATGCGTGCATGCATGCATGCACGCACGCACACACACACATATCTAAACAGATCATCAGCATATACCAGTGCCCACGCATCGTGCAGACATACATATGAGCTCTATAATTTCTATCCAGCTCTATTTCCCCTGTATTTTTAGTCTCATAAGCACAGAAAATTATATCAATAGTGAAGATGCTGATGATTCATCAGCTTTTTAGACCGTATATCTTAATTCTGCACCAAAAAAATGAATTAAACTAGAAAACAGTGCCTCCTCCAAATATAGCAATGCTCTCAATGAGAAATAAATAACTTCACAATCAAGACACAGATAGACACTAAAAGGCTGAACACCAATACTGACACAGACACAAGCACATGCCAACAAATAACAGCTGAAAAAATATTTGTCTCCATGCTTTATCAGTAACTGAGGTGTAACAAGACTAACGTGGACACCGCAAAGGATGATAGTAATGAAGACAAAAGGCCGAGAAGAATTTATCCGTGGGGCACTGAGCCAAATGACTCCTTTGTGTTGGGAACACATCAGCTTTCTGCGTTTTATGCACCATACCGATGCTCATTTCCATGGCAACATTATTTAAAGTTATGTCACCACCATCTAAAATGAGCATGCATAAAGGCATCTAAAATGGGTTTCGGTCTAAGGACACTGCCAAGAATGCTACTATAAACAAGAAGCCATCCTGTGTGCTCTAATTATTAAAATGGAGATCCACTAAAGCCTCCAACAGCCGACATTACGTCCTGATTTAATGCTCCATGTGCTTAAGCCGCCTGGCAACACAATTGCAGGCAATAAAATAACAGATTTGGCTAATATAACAACACTGTCTCTAAGAATTAATAGTCAGAACTAGAGGCTTTGAGCATCAATTTCCTTTTTTTTTTCTTTTTAATTCAGCACGGTGCTTCCAGGGACATAGTTCAGGTCGGAGTAAAAGACAGGCGATGAAAGGGGATTAATCGACTCCAAGTTAACATGGAAATAGGAAGGTGGAAAGCACACTTCATCAATGCCGCCCATAGCGCATTAGCACCCTTACCCCTCACTGACTAACTATGCGCTGTATCTTTATTTATCTGTATTGTATTTTGCTCAGCATTGATTTACATGGACACTCTAATGGCCAACAATGCCCAGGGAGTGTCTCAAATTTGTTGCATGACATCACATAGGGTCACAGCTAACAGGTTTCTCACTTTGCAGCCTGTTGCTGGAAGTGTTTCCCAACACTTTACATCATCCACCCTGTCCCCACTCAGTTTTGTGTCCCTGGGACCCGTGGGAACTCTCCCTCTGTTTTCTCTTTCTTTCTCTTTCTAGATGCCCATTCCAGCACAGCAAGACACCAGATTCATAGACACCCACTGGCAACCAGTGACATCACCTGGGGCAAAGAGTTGTCAGACACCTTGGCCTGCTTTCTCTGACAGCTGTTGCCCTCTTGTGGCCACAGAAAGAACCTCACCCTTTAAAAACAGGTCTGAGTTTTACATTAACGTTGAATATGAATGAGCTTTTCAAAAATCTATTTGGTCATGAGAGGGATGAACATTTTTTTCTCAGGCCAGTGTGGATGGTCAATTTTGCCATACAACTATCGCTGCCATCTGATCCAAAAGAAGAAAAAAAAGAAAAAGAAAAAAAAGGAATCTCGGATGGAAGGCAAATTGGCTTATATCAGTCTGGCCAGACACAGACCATTACAGTCAATTAGACTGTAAACCATCCTAGACTGAGTTGATAATTAATATGAATAGGATTACACTTAGTCTCTCTTTCTGGTACAAATGTTCATTGAGTCACCCCTGGATCTCAAATCACCGCTGCCATGACCTGTACTAGCTCAGTCCACTTTTCAGCTTCATTATTTTATACTTACCAATATAAATCGTAAATTAAGGAGAAAAATGAGTCAGCTATAAAAGATAGAGCCAGCCTATCCCAGTGTGACATGGTGTATAGATATATCATAATATCAATTCCATAATAGCATCAATAATACTACCATCGGTAGTAATCACAGTATTTCTGATTTCTGTTTTATTAACATAACTTCAAGTGAGAAAGATAGAAGCAGGTTCCCCATGCGACAAGAAAAAAGTAATTTTTGAACCCATAACATCAAAAGTTTGCTGTATTATTTAAATTTCTGAATGAATTTAAGGATAGGGAGGGATCTGACTTACTTAGGTTGACTGGTAAAGTTACATAATTAATTTAAGTCAAAATGGTGGCATGCTAACAAGGTAGCAACTATCTCATACACACGCACGCCCCCCCCCCCCCAACAGGATAGGTAGGGATTTGAATAACTTAAGTTGACTGATAATGAAGTTAGTTAAGTGATTTAAGCCAAAATGGTGGGGAGCAACTATTTCTCACACACACACACACACACACACACACACACACACACACACACACACACACACACACACACAGACAGACAGACAGACAGACAGACAGACAGACAGACAGACAGACAGACAGACAGACAGACAGAATTTAACCAACCTTCCGGCTGGTGAAGTGGACATGCTTGGCCAGCTTGCCATTGAGCCCCTGCAGGAAGACCTCATCGGTGACTTTGCCCACATTCATGCAGGCCTCGTCCAGCACAGAGAAGATGCCTTTATGCTGCAGCTCCACCAAGTCCACAATGATCTGGTTGTTGAAGTAATCAATCTGATTGGACATGACGGGGGGGGGGGGGGGGGGGAGAGTGTTGAGACAAGCTCTCAAACGAGAGGGATACCTCAAAAAGTTCTCATTGAACCATCATTAATGACTTGCTGTTTTTTGAAATTATTCTCTGTCTAAATAACCAGGGAAGTAAACCTCCATACATGTTTCCAGGGGATGCCCTCTCTCTGGTACTCTTCCTGTTCCTGCTTCAGCACCAGCTGGATGAACAGCTGCTGCAGCTTCTCATTGCAGTAGTTGATGCAGAACTGCTCAAAGCTACCGTAAAAGACAAGTTATGTATGTATTAATGGACGTGGCAACAGGTAAATATTAAATATTTCTATTATGAAATCCAACAGGTGTTACAACCGGCATGCAAGCAATGAAAAAAATGAAACAATAACTAGGGAATCCAAATGCGGACCTGGATGTAAAAACATGTACAAACGTTCCTTCAGATCCCTCACTATTCCCTCCTGCTGCATAACAACTTCGGATAAATGAATTTACTACGAAGAAAAGTAAAATGTTCAATGTAATCCTCACCTGTTGTTCTGGAAAATCTCGAAACCGTAAATGTCTAGCACCCCGATGACGGTGTTCTTCCCATGGACTCTGGCGTCATAGTTTCTCACTTCGATAATGTCATTGATACGGCCCACAATCCAGCAGAAAAGACGCTCGTACATGGCCTGAGGACGACAGTTGTTCTTTAAATTCATTGCGGGGCCGGGCAATTGTGCAATATTGTCCATTATCTTTCAAAAGTGTTAACATTTGATGAAATTCATCATGAGACACAATTTTGTTGCATAAATTAATGGCAACGAGAATCTATTAACACAATACTTTACATTAGTAAACAGTTCAATGTGGTGAACCTCAGTTGAATTCTTCTTTTTTTTTTCCCCACCTCCTTTCTCCCCAATTGTACTTGGCCAATTACCCCACTCTTCCGAGCCACGCCGGTCGCCGCTCCACCCCCACTCCTGATCCGGGGAGGGCTGCAGACTACCACATGTTTCCTCCGATACATGTAGACTCGCCAGCCGCTTCTTTTCACCTGACAGTGAGGAATTTCGCCAGGGGCACGTAGCGTGTGGTCGGATCATGCTATTCCCCCCAGTTCCCCCTCCCCCCCGAACAGGTGTCCAAACCAACCAGAGGAGGTGCAAGCGCAGCAACCGGGACACACACCCACATCCGGCTTCCCACCTGCAGACACGGCCAATTGTGTCTGTAGGGATGCCCGATCAAGCCGGAGGTAACATGGGGATTCGAACCGGCAATCCCCATGTTGGTAGGTAGTGGAATAGACCACCACGCCATCCAGACGCACCCTGATATATTGTTTTGCTCCGAAATAGTCACTACATGAAAAAACAGAGACATTATCAAGGGAATTGATGGCTAACATGAAAGTGAAGCTAATTAGGAGACAAACTGGAACTTGCTTTTTTTATCTTACAGCTTTTGCTGAACATTACCATTTGAAAGGGTTTTTTTTAAGTTGTTACATTTTTCAAACCTGGACATAATGATTAATGTATTTAATTGGCTGTTGACTAAACTAATGAATAAATCCAACCAGTTCGGTACTGGGACGTAGCATTTTTGTTAGGTGGTGCACAACAGGACTCGAAAAAGGAGGATGAGGGCGTCCGGGTGGCGTAGTGGGCTATTACCAACACGGGGATCGCCGGTTCGAATCCCTGTTTTACCTCCGGCTTGGGCGGGTGTCCCTACAAACACAATTGGCCGTGTCTGCAGGTGGGAAGCTTGATATGGGTGTGTCCTGGTTGCTGCACTAGCGCCTCCTCTGGTCGGTCAGGGCGCCTGTTCAGGGGGGAGGGGGAACTGGGGGGAACAGCGTGATCCTCCCATGCACTACGTCCCCCTGGTGAAACTCCTCGCTGTCAGGTGAAAACAAGCGGCTGGTGACTCCACATGTTTCGGAGGAGGCATGTGGTAGTCTGCAGCCCTCCCGGATCAGCAGAGGGGGTGGAGCAGCAACCGGGACGCCTCAGAAGAGTGGGGTAATTGGCTGGATACAATTGGGGAGAAAAAGGAGGAAAATTCCAAAAAAAGAAAAAAGAAAAAGGAGTTATGCACAGTGATTTGCAGCAGTGTAGACAGCTAACATGAGCGGGGGGGTAGAATAACAGTGAGGTAGAGGTTTGTGTGCAGCTTGCAGAGCTGGTCTTCAAACTCTACCCACACACACAACCTCCTACACCTTCGTCTGATTTTGTCTGGAATCAAAACGTTGTGACTCAAACTTATGTGGCTCAGTCTGAATCCAAGTAAGAAATATGCATTTCTAACGTCACAACATGGAGCCAGCTGACAGTAGCTATCTTTTTATTTCTTCAATTTTTCAATTGTGCAGCAAACTGCATTGAAAACCCACAGCCTCTGCAGAAAGTTAACAGTGCAAATTGACCTATTTTGAAGAATATCCTGTAATTTATTTTTTTGGATGTACTTCATTAATCCCCATGGGGAAATAGATTTCTGCATTTAACCCATCCTAACTGTGTAGCTAGGAGCAGTGGGCAGATGCCGTGCAGCACCCGGGAACCAACTCCAGTTGGTCTTGCCCTCGGTCAGGGGCACAGACAGGAGTATTAACCCTAACATGCATGTCTTTTTGATGGTGGGAGGAAACCGGAGCACCTGGAGAAACCCACCGCACACACGGGGAGAACATGCAAACTCCACACAGAGGATGACCAGGGATGACCCCAAAGTTGGATAACCCCGGGGTTCGAACCCAGGACTTTCTTGCTGTGAGGCGACAGTGCTAACCACTGGGCCACCGTGCCACCCAGTGTTTTTAATTTTTAATTAATTTTGATTTCTAATTTTACCCTGGATTTAATTTTCTTACCTTGGCTAAAGCATCTCGCCCATAGCTGGCCTCTTGTGCTGTGTGCTGTTTGTCAATGACATCTCTCCCTGTGGCCACAGTGCGGTAGAGAAGGGCCTTTTCCACGTTTTCTTCCTTGGTCGACAGCAGATCTCCGATCACAGACACTACTTTAGAGTTCTCAATCAAGATCACGTCGCCGTCCACACCAAAAGTCAGGTTCCCCTGTGGGGGAGACGAACGAGAGAGACAGATTAAATGAATGACCTTTGTCCAGAATGTATGATATGTGCATGTATTTTGTCAGTATAGTGATAACTGAGGTAAATACTGACACAGATGAGGGGATGGGCTCTAAGGTTGAATGTGACAGCACTGATTGAGCTGCTATTCAAATTCAGGGAGCCACAGTACATCAACATTTTCCCAGGCTACAGCAATGTCCACTTTGCCACTGTGGCATCAGTTCAATCAATCTTGTGACACAAATAACATAACAGAGCTTGACACTGCATATTGCATATTATGTGGTGGTACCAGATGTAGGATGGTGGCCAGGATCTTGTAAACAGTTTGGATCTCATCCCCCGTGAAGCCTATCACCTTCATGGCATCAGAAACGGCTTTGAAATCAGCTCCATCATTAATGCAAGACTGCACACAAGCAAGGAGAGAGACCGACAGACAGACAGACAGACAGACAGACAGACAGACAGACAGACAGACAGACAGACAGACAGACAGACAGACAGACAGACAGACAGACCGACCGACAAACAGAAGGGGAGAAAGGGTGGTGGGATGAAAATAAGAAGAAAATTAGTCAGAGGAAAAAAACAACACTTGACTAGATCAATTATAATGTGAAATGTTTGTTCAGCCTTAGAAACAGTGTGGTGGGTGTCTGGGTAGCGTAGCGGTCTATTCTGTTGCCTGCCAACATGGGGGATCGCCGGTTCGAATCCCCGTGTTACCTCCGGCTTGGTCGGGCGTCCCTACAGACACAATTGGCCGTGTCTGCAGGTGGGAAGCCAGATGCAGGTATGTGTCCTGGTCGCTGCACTAGCGCCTCCTCTGGTCAGTTGGGGCACCTGTTCAGGGGGGAGGGGGAACTGGGGGGGGGATAGTGTGATCCTCCCATGCGCTACGTCCCCCTGGTGAAACTCCTCACTGTCAGGTGAAAACACGTGGCTGGCGACTGCACATGTATCGGAGGAAGCATGTGGTAGTCTGCAGCCCTCCCCAGATTCGGCAGAGGGGGCGGAGCAGCGACCGGGATGGCTCGGAAGAGTGGGGTAATTGGCCAGATACAATTGGGGAGAAAAGGGGGGGTGTGTGCTGCAAAAACCTTAAATCAACTTTGAGTAAACATTTCAAGAACTTTTCACTCAGGCAAATTTCACTATTGAAGTAAACATATTTTGAGCAGGTACTGATATATTTTCAATGGTTGGACTTGGTCCTCCAGTTATTGCTTTTTTGCACCGCATGTGCTGACCTGTTGTCCATTCGCCGTGACCTGTTGAGTATTTACCGTGCAACTGTCAGTTGTAAACACGTGACGGCATCAACTCAAACTCCAGCACGCCCTGCAATGCACTTTTAAGAGATTTCTCTTCACCTCTGGGACAATATCATGCTGATAATTACAACAATGTCGATAAAAGCAAACATTAAAAAGGTTATGGTCATCAACATATCCCTTAAACTTTCATTCTTCAGTTATTTTCCATTCCATGTGAAGAAAAGGTCAAACCCACCACAGTTTAATAAATAACAGGCTGAGGCTGAACTGAGGCATCTGCCTGTAAAAATGGGAGCTGCCGGGGCGTGCAATGTATGGTCGACCACTTCAGCTGTTTGGTCGTATCCCATTCCATGACGTCGGGCTGTTTGTCACTGTAAAGTGGTTTGGTTGCGAGTCATCGAGCTCCCGTGCAGACACTGTGGCACAGAGCTGCAGACGCCTTGAGAAGACGGGGGGGGGGGGGGGGTAGCGGCTGATATTAAAATACCTCCCGAAAGCCAGTCAAAATCAGTGATCTTTGTAGCAATGGCATTAAAAATCGGCCCTCTGGAATTTTCTTACACCTTGTTACGTGACCAGCTGCAGAGAACATGAGTTTTAAATGCTGGCGAGAGGAACGTCAAACAGCACATCTGTTAGGCATGTGCTGTTGTTTGTCTGTTTGTTTTTGTTTTGATCTGTCTAAATATACTTGATTCATGCTTACACTATTTCAGATGTTTTCAAAAACCCGAGGCTTGATTTGAACTTTCCTGCTCTGCCATTACTTTATTATTTTTTTTACTACTTTATTAATCCCCCGTGGGGAAATTCTTCTCTATATTTAACCCATCCTAGCTGTGTGGCTAGGAGCAGTGGGCAGCCGCCGTGCAGCACCCGGGGACCAACTCCAGTTCGTCTTGCCATGCCTCAGTCAGGGGCACAGACAGGAGTATTAACCACAACATGCATGTCTTTTTGATGGTGGGGGAAACCGGAGCACCCGGAGAAAACCCAACCGCAGACACGGGGAGAACATGCAAACTCCACATAGAGCACAACCTGGGATGACCCCCAAGGTTGGATAACCCCGGGGTTCGAACCCAGGACCTTCTTGCTGTGAGGCGACAGCGCTAACCACTGGGCCACCGTGCACAGTGGTTAGCAAATGATATGAATGAATTTTGCGCATGACATCACATACAGTGCTGCTTGAAAGTTTGTGAACCCTCCAGACAGGGTCACTGTTTTTGTAAAAAACATTAAAATAAGCTTAATACACATACATCCAAATCCCAATTTGTAAAGCACACCTTCCAAATAATGGACACACACACAAAAATGATATATTTTCATTATTTAATTCAACAAAGGTGGTTTATTTCACAAAAACTGAAAATTTAACATGTGCAAAAGTATGTGAACCCTTGTATTAGTAGAAAGTGGCTACTCCTTTTGCAGCCATTACTTCAACCAAACGTCTTCTGTAACCACTAACCAGTCACTCGCATCTGCTTATGGGGATTTTTGCCCACTCCTCCTTGCAGAACTCCGCCAGTTGAGAGAGGTTGGAGGGACATCTGGTATGTGCCAACTTCTTCAGGTCTCGCCACAACATTTCAATTGGATTAAGGTCTGGACTTTGACTGGGCCAATCCAGAGTACGAATCCTCTTTCTCTGAAGCCATTCCTTTGTAGTTTTTCTGGAATGTTTTGGGTCATTGTCTTGTTGCATAATTCATCTTTGTCCCAGCTTCAACTCCCTGACTGATGGCAGGAGATTCTGGTCAAGAATTTGTTGATATGCCGGAGAATTCATGGTTCCTTGGATAATATGGAGTCATCCAGGTCCAGAAGCAGAAAAGCAGCCCCAGACCTTCACATTTGCACCACCATGCTTCACTGTTGGGAGGAGGTTCTTTTCTTCATATGCAGTGTTGGCTTTTCTCCAAACATGTTGGTTTTGATTGTGACCAAATAATTCTATTTTGGACTCATCTGTCCAGAGAATGGACTTCCAGAAGGTGTCTGGTTTGTCCAAGTGCTCTCTGGCAAAGTTGAAATGGGCAGCTTTGTTCTTTTTTGAGAGCAGAGGCTTCCTTCTAGCAACCCTCCCATGAATGTCATGGCTATTCAATTTTTGTCTGATTGTAGACGCATGCACATTTGTCCCAGATGCTACCAGAGAGGTCTGCAATTCTCTAGAGGTGATGTGTGGGTTGGCCTTTACCTGATGTATTATTTTTCTGGTGCTTCTGGGTGATATTTTTGATGGGCGTCCACTTCTAGGCAGAGTTGCTGTCATGTTGAAGGCCGTCCATTTGTAAATTATATGTCTTACAGTGGATGGATGGAGCTGGAATCTTTTGGAGATGGTCTTATTGCCCTCCCCAGACTGATGGGCTGTCACTACCCTCTTCTTCATGTCCTCGGATATCACCTTTGATCTCGGCATTGTTGATTTGTATGGGACCACAGTGGTTTGGTTGGTTTCCTCTCTCTTTTAATTAGTGCAGGCCAAACCCTTTCCCAAGGATGTCTCATTTCATTGGTCTGCTTAAATGATTAATTAAGCACCCAAATGTGTTTCACCTAAGTCTGTTACCTGCTTGACTTAACCAATGCAGCTGGGGGTTCACTTACTTTTGCACATACCCTAATTCCATGTTTCATGTAGTTTTTGGGCTACTTAAACAAGTCCCACTAAACAAGTAGATGTAATTGATAAACATATATCTGACATTTCATATATAAAAACTGGTGATGATAAAATAAGAAAATCATGGTAAAACAACAGAAACATCTAAACTGCTCAAGGGGTTCACATACTTTCAAGCAGCACTGTATATGCACAGAACAAAAATTACTACTTAATGTAATTGTACCTCAGCCTAGTACCTTGTGAGCTTTGGTGTGCTGAGTTGTGCACAGCCCACAATGCAATGCGAACATGTAGTGTAGTATAGCCTACCTTGACCTGGCCTCCCACTTTGATATAGTTGTAGGCTGTTGGGTCCTTTTGGATGTGAAGGGAGCGTAACAGGGACTCAGGACCTCCTCTCAGCAGCTGGTGGATGGACACATGCACACATTACTTTCAATGGTTTATCATTATAGCAGTTTTGTTAAAGAGGACAATCAGGTCCTTAAAACGGTACAAACTGCTGCCATCGAATGTTTATAATATCATTTGCAACACATTGTAGCATAGTGTAAATACTATTTATAGTATGTGACCCAAGCCACCATTACGCTCCGATAATTTACATTACTAACATTTCAACCTTAAGAAACTTTCCATGCTTAAGGATGAAGGTTGCGTCATTGTCACACAACACGCCACATTTTTTAATCTGCTCAAGGAACAAATGTTCTGCAGATGACTCAAAACCCAAAAGCATAAATATTGTCTCATTCCTCTACTGGCAAGTTTACTCTGGGTGTGTTCATATATTTAACCTACAAACAAAGTGTGGCCAAGTGAAATTACCTGGTAAAATGAGTGAAAACTTCTTTCCCCTTCCTGCTGGAAAATGACCCTGGACTGATGGTGGGGGAAAAAGGCAATTTGAGATTCCATCGAATTTCAGGTCACTCATGTTGACATGGAATAATGTGCCGGCGAGCTGTGCTCTATGGCGCCCCCTACCTTCTCCAGCAGGTAGTTATTTATGTGGCCCCCGATTGGGTCCCCCTTGAAATCGAAGTTGATGTCCATGTACTTGCCAAAGCGGCTGGAGTTGTCATTGCGGTTTGTTTTGGCGTTCCCAAATGCTTCCAGGACACAGTTTGATTTCAGCAGCATGTTTTTGACCCTAAAATAAGGCAGGGTGGCAGTAAGTGAGTGAAAACTTCGCTCCAGCGTCCCCTGGGGCTCTTGTACACTTATTCGGTGTGGGAACTGGGCTCATTTTAAGTTCCCATTCACTAAACCACCCATAAAACAACAACAACAACAACAAACCCCCCCCCAAAAACAAACTAATATTCAAACTTAATATTCTTGTCACATGGTGTCCCACTGAAGGTTGGGCATCGGCCCGTTTTGGGCCTTGTATTTTATGAAACAATGACGTACTCTTTCCTTGCCTCCCTTATGCTAGCCAATGTTTATTGTACAGCTGTGCATATGTACCTTTGCAGATAAGGGCTTCAATGCTCCATGATAGCATGAGGCAGATATCGCCCATAACTCCTAGTAGCACATCCCACATGGTCAATACCTTCAGCAATTTCTACATCCCAACATCTAACCTGCAAAATTGAACTTGTGACCTTTTCCCTGTGCTAGTTCTCTACCTTTATCTGTTCCACTCTTCACTTTTATCAAAGCTGGCATCTCTCTCTCTCTCTCTCTCTCTCTCTCTCTCTCTCTCTCTCTCTCTCTCTCTCTCTCTCTCTCTCTCTCTCTCTCTCTCTCTCTCTCTCTCTCTCTCTCTGATCTCACTCAACACTCTTAAGCAACAGTTACTCCTGCAATAAATCATTATTTTATTACACGGGGCAATTTCTTAGGCTCTAGTAAGAACCAAGTCAATTATTGAGTGGTATTTGTCGACACCTGGTTGACCATTAACCACACGATGACAGATAAGAGCTATTCTCTACTGGTAGTACTAGTATATGGATTATGAAAACGGTTTACTTTTAATGATTAAAGAAGCCTGCACACTGGCGAAAATACCCAGGAGGCTTCTCGGATGCTGAAAAAAAAAGTATTATATTTACATAGTGCACAAATAAGAAGTGAAATCCATGCAGTGACAGAAAAGTGACCTTTTCTGACTATTGTCAGCGCGTTGATAGTTCTGTTTATGGAGTGGTTTACTTTTAACATGCTTGTGAGACAGTGCCCAGTTATCTCCAACTGAGGTATTACCTTGTCCCAATGACTGCCTATAGGTCAGCAGTTTAAGCATGCTTTCTGCTCTGCAATGGTGTTGCAGAGATATATGTCAAGCTTTGCAGCATTCTCTGGAATAAAATCTAATACTCCCACGCGACAAAGTCATCCACACCCCTAATTAAGCAGTAAGTACTACTGCGACCAAAATGGGCCATGAGGGCACTTAGTGTGGATCCTAATTTTTATGAGCCTGGGTGAGTCGACAGGAAACCAAAACTTTGATGACGAAAAATGAAAAACCTCACAACTTTCAAAGACCCTGTTCTGCATCTTGGGTATATACAAAGAGAATTTTCTCTGCAGAGGATGAACACATTCACAATAACTTCAAATGCCAACAACAATATGATCATCTGCACACACAAACCTAATTAGTTGTGTATGGATCCTGTTGTGTACATACATGCAAAGAAAATGATGACATAAGAGCAGCTCACCTTTCAACTTCAGCCCTCTGATTTGGGTTGGTGATAGCAGCAATATATTGCATTATATACTTGCTGGCTTCTGTTTTTCCTGCACCGCTTTCTCCTGCAACCAGGAGAATAAAGATACTTATATGTTTGTATAATATTTTATATACTTATAGTTTTCACAGCATATAAACAGAACATTAATTATCGTAAGAACAGACTTTTAACAACTACAGAAATTTCAAGTTACATTTTGTTAGTTTTTTTTTTGACCATCTCTAATCATGGGTCTGAACCTAAGCCAATTAAAATCAAGTCATCTTTGGTGAATCAAAGCCATACTCTTCTCGCATGCATTTCAAAATGTCCCCAATTAGACAGCCAGTTAAATTTGATCCTTATTCTGATGCTGTTGGCATTTTTATTCTCAACATGGTTTAGCATGTAGGCCAATTAAACAAATGACACTGACCATTATTTTTCAGGTTCATTTGTATTTGAAATCCATACTGCAGACAGCACTAACACTAACATACATACATAAATGCACCTATGTAGTCTACTGACTGAATAATTCAACTGTTTATCTTAAGGATCATCCATCCATTATCTGAACCGCTTATCCTGCTCTCAGGGCCGCAGGGATGCTGGAGCCTATTACAGCAGTCATTGGGTGGCCGGCGGGGAGACACCCTGGACAGGACGCCAGGCCATCACAGGGCCCACACACACACACACACACACACCTAGGGACAATTTTAGTACAGCCAATTCACCTGACTTACATGTCTTTGGATTGTGGGAGGAAACCAGAGCCCCCGGAGGAAACTCACGCAGACACGGGGAGAACATGCAAACTCCACACAGAGGACGACCTGGGACGACCCACAAAGGCTAGACTACCCCGGGGCTCGAACCCAGGACCTTCTTGCTGTCAGGCGACCGTGCTAACCACTGCGCCACCGTGCCACCCTGTCTTAAGGACCAATGACAATGTTTATTGGGGTACACTTCCCCCTCTGACCACCGGGTGGTGCTTCATCAACCACATAGTTTCTCCATGCTGTCACACAGCTTGTGGTCACCTCGAGTGTTTTCTTAGAAAGAAAAGATGTCAAATTGCTTTGGCTAATTTTTAACTGAATAGGGGTCATGTCAATTTACCCCCAGAAGCTTTGCTGTGAAAATGACAAACCAGACAGAGAACGTATGTATGAGTGAAACTCTGGAATAACATTAAAACAGGTCATTTTCTGTTAACCAAAAAAAAAAGAAAAAAAAGAACTGTGCTTAGAGGAGACATGAACTTGTGGCTGCATGTAAATTATACGTCCGACTGAAACTTCAGCGGGTTATTTCTGTCGGGCCTGCAGGGTGGGGGTGGGTGCTTCCTGTGTTACCTGAGATGACGATGCAGGTGTCTTTGTTTCTTCTCTTCATGGCTTTGTAGGCAGCGTCGGCAATGGCGAAAAGGTGAGGTGGCCTCTCATACAGCTCACGGCCCTTGTACTGCTCTATGGTGTCACGCCCGTAGATGTTCATGGCACGGTACGGGTTGACGGAGACCACCACCTCCCCGATATAGGAGTAGATTCTCCCTTTCTCAAACCTGAGGACACACAAATTAGATTATCATTTAGGATTAGGCTCAGTGCGATCATATATTGTATATCTACCTGATTTAATCACACATCACTGAAACAGTCATCTTTACAACACATGGAAACCTTTAGAAACCCCCAAATTGTATACAGACTGCAGGGTATTGTCAAAGTGTGCAGCAAAATTGCAGGCACAACATTAAATGACCTTCCTCATCTGTACAAGGTTAGGAGCTTGAGGAGGGCCCAGTCAGTCCTGGCTGATCCTAGCCAACCCCTGTCCAAGGAGTTCAAGTTGCTTCTGTCTGGCTGCAGCTGCAACCTGCCAACATGCAGGACCAATAGACTTAAGAAATCATTTGTGCCGGCTGCCGTCGGCCTTTTAAATAACTCAATGTTATTTTTGTGTTGTGTTTGTTGTCCATTTATTGCTGTTTGTCTGACGGTTATGTGTTACAACTGGTTGTAAAACAAATTGCCCCTCGGGGATAATAAAGACATCCTTGAACCTTGGAACAGATGTACAAAAGCCTGGATGGACAATTGCTCACAATCAAGATTCAAGGGTATATTCGGGAACAATTAGCATGTAGGAAATGCTAAATTAAGACAATTTACCTAATTGACCATTATGGGTTGAACGCAGTAGAGAATAAAATGTTAATTTATGTCAGGGAAAAACAAGAGCGGTCAAGTTTTAATTACAAAGTAAACAGTTCTCATCTGCTTTATAAGCTGTAATTGTACTCCAGAATAAGCTTTTAAAATGTAAGAGCAAAAGCAAACCATATGCGAAATCTGTGAAATGTAAATATACCACAACTATTAGCACTGCCTGTCTGGTGTTGCGCAATTTTGCATATTACAATTCAGTATAATAGCTCTTCTACAGCCTCAGCCTTTGACACTATGTCACATTATTGATGAATTAAGCAAATAAGTCACATTACATTTTTCTTCTGCATTGCATCCGACTTCCGCCACGTTCCTTAACTCAGCAATGTATAGTTAGTGCCTTATATTGGAGGCCAAACTGGTCCATTTAAACACTGGTGGCCTTCGGGGGGCATCAGTCTGGTGTGTGTGTGTGTGTGTGTGTGCACCTGAGTGAGTGTAAGGGTGTACAGTGGGTGGAAAGTGCATGCATGCGTGGTTGTGCATTACATGTGCGTCACAATCCTATGTCACCAACAGGTATCAGTAAAATGTGCTGCAGTACAACCATGCACATGTATATGTACACATGTTCCTGCCACTGCAAACCCCACTTAAGGCCTCCTGACCAACTCTGTCTCTCTCAGCCTGTCTCTCTGCCTCCAGGCTGCCTGCCTTACTTCCTTCCTCTCCAGAAGACCTGTATCCCCCGATCTCGCCACAGAAGAATGGTCTCTTTCTTCCCAGCTGCTCCCAAGCCAAACCATTCGCCTTTGCCCAGCAAATCCAGGCAAACATATTACTTCAAAATGTTTCTAAATAGGCCTTTATAAATCGAGATGGTTCGAGTTATGGACGAAAGCTTGGGTTTTTGCACCTGGGTTGTGAATAGTTACTGAAACATTTGCATCACTTAAAAGATAAGATCGTTTAAGGAGTCAAACAACTGATATGTGTAACTTATTAACCAAAGTGTGCTCCCTGGAATTGGCCCAGCACTTCTGGAGGCTCTATATTTGATACATCTGGTGTCCCGCAGGTAGTAATAATAATGATACTAAAATAGCAATGATAAGAGGGTTGTTAGATGCTGACCAGCAGGAAATAGCACATCAAAAATAGAAAAACAAGCAGCAATAGGGTCCTTTGTGTTGCGTAGATGCAATGAAATTAAACTACGGCTCGGCCCACAAAGCCCCAGTTACGGTTGAGAAGATGAGATGGATGAGCATAAGAAAAACGAATGCTGTCGATATATCTTTCATGATTATCAGTGCCCCGACAAAGTTGATTACTACATCGGTCTTGGCCTTTCTAATCTCTGTAATCCTCTTATCTGTGAAATGATCTGTGAGAGGTCACAGAAAGTTGAATCAGTTCATCTGGAAACAATGTTTATTGAGAAGCGTTTCATCACTCATCTAAGTGACCTCTTCAGTCTCAACAGACAGCAGGTATCCATCCATTACACAAGCCACTTATCCCAACTGGGGTCGCGGAACGCTAGAGCCTATCCCAGCAGTCATCGGCTGGCAGGTGGGGAGACACCCTGGACAGCCCACCAGTCCACCACAGGTCCAACACATTCACACCTAGGGACAATGTAGTACGGAGGATTCACCTGACCTACACGTCTTTGGACTGTGGGAAGAAACCGGAGCACCTGGAGGAAACCCACGCAAGCAGACACGGGGAGAACATGCAAACTCCACACAGAGGACGACCCGGGATGACTCCCAAGGTTGGACAACCACGGGGTTTGAACCCAGAACCTTCTTGCTGTGAGGCGACCACGCTAACCACTGTGCCACCATGCCGCCAGAATAATCTTACACAATTTACAATTACACAATTAACTTGCACAGAATAATCTTACACAAGTGAATTCAAAACGTTCCCAATATCATCTGGGTTTATAGAAAAATAAACCTGTGGAATAAAAATACTATTTACTAAGAGACCATTTTGCTCCAAAACCAAAACCAAATATCGGTTTTATATGCAAATTGCATGACCATTAACTAATTTGCATATGAAACCAATCATTTTCGGTGATTGCAACCATTCCCAAATCCTCTGTGAATAGTACACAATGCCACTGAAACTCTAGTTAATGCTCATAGTAATTTGCATATGAAACTGATCATTGGTTTCAGTCATTATGCCACTGTATTGTTTATAGGGGTGGGGATACCTGCAGTCAGCTGAGACTGAAGTCGTCCCTTAGATGAGTGATGCTTCTCTCAATAAACGTTGTGTCCAGATGAACTGATTCTACTTTCTGTGATTTCCTTCCCTGGATTATCGAGCATAAAGACATTGAGATCTCTCAGAGGGGCTCGAGGTGACGACTATGGCTTCACTCTGGTGATAAAAAAAGGCTCAATCTAATGAAAGTACAAGCCACACAAACCTTCTATAACACTGGTTTGTGTACGGTATGGCTCTCCTCCACACGGCAACTGACACCTGAATAATTAGGTATGTACATCCACAAAGAATAACAAGCAATGAAGGAGCACAGTCAGGGCTTTATCAATGGTACACAGAGAGAGAGCGAGGGAGCGAGCGAGAGAAAGAATGTGAGTGAATGGCTGACTAACTAACTGACTGACTGACTGATTGAATGAGTGGGTGCCTGGGTGGGTAAGTGAATATGGGTGGGGGATGAATTGGTGTGAGCTACTGTACGCGAGGTTGTTTCATACCGTCCCTTACAACAAATCTCCATCGCGTCCGCATACTCTATGCTAATCAGTTAACACAACACTGCCAGGCGTGCCAGGATTAGCTCATCGTTGTGTGTTCAGCCTTGTGTGTGAGTGTTTCATGTGTCACGCTGCGCTCCAGTGGCCACGAATGGATGGATGACGCAGACACAAGGTGCTCATGTACTCCGACAGGGGGGCATTCTCTTCACCCGAACACGGTGTTTGTTGGACACTGACAAAAAACACTAACCTCTACGAATGTGATATAACTTCAACCCCTCCACAAAATGCATGTTTTTATAAGCCACAAAAGACCCAGAGGCGGTGTCTAGTATTCGTTACAGCAAACTAATGACAAATCAACTTAATTTTCCGCAATATAAATATGGACAAATTAATTTTGAAATATTAAGAAGGAAAGCAGATGCCTGGACCAGGCTGGTTTTCCACTTCCTCAAGTTCATTCCTACTACAAAGTACCCAGACAACAATGTGTTTATTGATTTCAATAAGGCTGAATAATTTAGAGAAATGCAACATAAAGAAATTACCATACACAAAACAACAGTATTGTTGCAATGTAAACCATCGATCACGCTGGGTCTCGGGAGCTAATGCAAAATGTTTCTGCAAAGAGAAAGGGGGTTCAGTGGCACCACTCCTCTCGGTGGTGGTAGCAGTGACACTATGAGGCCAGCATGCTGGCTTTTAACCCTCCCCTGCTGCCACAGAGAGACCTGTTGTGTCCCGTGTCCCCCCTTCCCTTCCCTCCCGGTCAAAAGGCCGCTTTGTGCCTGCTCCATTGTTCAGATGTCAACTGGGGGTCTTTGTCTGAGCTTGGCCCTCCTTCTCCCCCCTACATGGGCTGACACAGCGAGCTGCCCACTTAGTGCATGTGTACAATAGCTTTTGAGGGAATGTCAACAATACTATACAAGATGCAAGATGGGAGGGGTGTATCCGTCTCAGATCTCAGCTGAGCATGCATGCAGGCAGAGGGAAGAGCGGCAATCAGGACATATTTACATGAGTCAATTAGCTGGTACTGTTAACCATCGACTTATATGTAGTGACCAGACAGCGGTTTTTGCAAGGGCACAACACCACACATCGCAATTGGTGGATAACATGGTTGTTGTGAGAGTAGATCTAGATTGCAGGACAGTTTGTCTAACCATGAGCCCACACTGCTGACTAAACAACGGACGATTGCAGATCTGCATACTAGCGAGGACGTCAACTTTGTCATTGAAGGCTTGCAAACTCAGCTGGACAGTGTCCAATGCTGCTTACATACCTTACCATATTCACCTGAGTGAGGTTATTTATCCCCTGTGTATGCAACCAAGGATTTGTTCCAACACTGGCTAATGATATCTAAAACAAGATTATGCAAACACAATGTTCTATTAGAAGCAACACAATAGCTTCTAGAACATTGTGTTTGCAGCCATCTGCATAAAAATAAAACCATACATGTGAATTAATACTTCAGGCTTAGCTGCATGGTGACATACAGCAGAAAAAAAGAAGAAAAAAAAAACGAGTTCCCGGGCTGATGTGGTAGCCTTGAGGGCTAAGGAAAATACATTTGCAATCTTGTGGCTTTAAATCTGTCTTGTGATGTTTGATGTGTGCTGTCTGTCATTTAGTCTCATTGAATCTGCCTCTCAGCTGTGCTCTACTTCTCCAGTACATACTGTCTTGTGTGAGGGATTCAGTAAAATAAAAAAGAATAAAAACTTATACTTCCAACTTGCCTGATATTTGAGCAGTTTAAAAAAGGGTACAGGTATAATTAATTCTATACATCTGCAATGAATGCAGGTTCACCATGAGGTTACTAGCTAGCCAGTTTGGGGCAGCATGGTGGCCCAGTGGTTAGCGCTGTTGCTTCACAGCAAGAAGGTCCTGGGTTCGAACCCCAGGCCGTCCCAGGTCCTTTTTGTGTGGATTTTGCATGTTCTCCCTATGTCTTTGTGGGTTTTTTCCAGGTGCTCCAATTTCCTCCCACCATCAAAAAGACATGCATGTTAGGGTTAATACTCCTCCTGTCTGTGTCCCTGACCAAAGCAATGGAAAGAAGAACTGGAGTTGGTCCCCGGGTGCTGCAGTTGCCCACTGCTCCTATACAATAGGATGGGTTAAATGCAGAGAACAAATTTCGTTGTAACCTGTACAATGACAAAAATAAAGTGGCTTTCTTTCTTTCTGGCTTTCTCTAACGCACAAGATCTGGGCCGGGCTCTATAAAAGTGGTAGGCAATGGGAGGCCTATTTCTACATAAGGAACGAGTTGAGCAAATCCGACTGACATTATCAGCTGAACCACAGTGATACTGCTTAGTTACGAGATAGCATAAATCAATAGCTCCTTGTCCGCCTTCAAATTGCAAAAAGGCTTTTCGACAGGCTTTTTGCCCAAGTCTCTGATATGGTCAAATTCAACTGGGATGTGATCCATCCAGAAGTCCTCTTTAAACATTGCTTGTATTCTATAATTATACCCATATCTCACTGGGAACATCATTCTATCATTGTGGTCTTCATATTTGTCCTCTTGAGGAAGCGCAATACCAAAACACAAAATGACAAACGGCATCATCATAATCCCTGACGATCCAAAATAATCATGATTCTTTGCAAAGCCACACAGATGGGAACAATATAGACAGTATTTAAAACAGCAAAGGGCCAAGAGGTGCCCTGGTGTTTTCCCAACCCAAAGATTATAAATAGGATCCAGTATTCAAGTCCTATCCCATCTTCTCTCTGTGGTATTGAAGGGGAATGGGTCCATTTAAACAAAATTGATTGAGTGTGTGAATGTGTGTGTGTGTGTGTGTGGGGGGGGGTAGCAACAGCTTTAATAGGAAAAAGAGAAAAGAGAGAGGAAGGCAAAGGGAATCCAATCAGCTGGAGCATGTCAGCGACACTGGGCTGGCTTTTCCATCTGTTCCACTCTCAATTTGGGGGGGATTTAAAAGACAATACTCAGAGGGGGAGATTAACAAACCCTGAGAGACACGATGTCAGCCGTCAGGGAATGCTATTCATAAGTTAGCACCAGAGCTCTGACACCATTTCAGACCAGAGTCTATTTCATTCTAACCCCGGATCAATTAAACATGTTTTATCAATGTTCTTGCCCTCATCTACCAGCAACAGGTTTGCGACCCACATCTTATAAAACCAGCAGGAGGGGTTTATGGGAGGCTTGAGATATGGGAGAGAATATCAGGTTTAAAGCCGAAGAGGGCGGTTTAATGGTACATAAAAAATTGAAGGTTGTAGTTTTAACTGTGTATGAACTCCCCCTACCTCTCCTTACCCTCATTTCTCCCTCTCTTTACTACTCCCTCTCTGTCCAGCTGTGAAGGGAAGTGTGTCTAACTGGTCTGACCCACAGCCTTGATCTCTCTCCAACAGGACCCCTCCCTACAGCTGCCGGGGGGAAAAACCGAGAGCAAGAGAGATGCAGAGACAGAGAGAGAGAGAGAGAGAGAGAGAGAGAGAGAGAGAGAGAGAGAGAGAGAGAGAGAGAGAGAGAGAGAGAGAGAGAGAGAGAGAGAGAGAGAGAGAGACAGACAGACAGACTGTCTGGCAGGGAGAGAGCAAGAGAGAGAGACTGTCAGACAGAGAGAAGGAGAGAGACAGTCAGAGAGAGAGGCAGATAGAGAGAGAGAGAGCATGACTGTCAGACAGAGGGAGGGAGAGCGAGAGAGAGAGAGAGAGAGAGAGAGAGAGAGAGATTGTCAGACAGAGAGAGGGAGAGACAGAGACTGTCAGAGAGAGAGAGGCAGATAGCCAGACAGAGACAGACCGACAAAGAGAGGTAGAGAGAGAAGTTGTCAGACAGACAGACAGAGAGCGAGGGGGAGAGACAGAGAGACTGTCAGACAGAGAGAGTGAGGGAGAGAGAAAGGCTGATAGACAGTCAGACAGAGAGAGAGAGAGAAGACAGACAAAGAAGGAGAGAGAGAGAGAGGCAGATAAACAGCCAGACAGAGAAAGAGAGAGAGGCAGATAGACAGACAGAGAGCAAGAAGACAGAGAGGGAGAGAGAGAGAGGCAGATAGTCTGACAGAGAAAGAGAAAGATAGAGGCAGACAGACAGAGAGAGAGAGAGAAAGAGAGAAAGAAAGGCAGATAGAGAGACAGACAGAGAAAGTCAGAGAGGGAGTTATGGGTTATCAATACTAAGTGAAATAAGGGAGAGCAAAATACAGGCGAGTGTAGAGCGATAGGAGGTTGTAATTAAAACCATTAGCAATCAAACACACACACACACACACACACACACACACACACACACACACACACACACACACACACACACACACACACACACACACACACAGAGTTTTCCATCATTCTCGTGGAGACCGGAAATTGATTTTAGAGTCAAAACCTCATTTCCTTAACCCCAAGCCATAAAATTAACCTTGCCCTTCACCCTATCCTTAACACTAACCCCAACCCCAACCATTACCCTAACCGTACCGTAATTCCAAAATTATCCTAAAACAACCCAAATTTAAACCTAACCTTAACCTTAAATTTAACTCAGAGCCTAATTCTAATGCCTAACTTCAATAGTACAACTAAGCCTATCCATAACCCCAAATGTAACTAGCTGTAACCCTACTCTGCAGAACAGAAGGGGGTGAACCAATTTCCTCATGGGGACCTAAAAAAAACCTTCCCATGCTTGATTTTGCTATCTTTATGAGAAGAGTAGGTCCCCACCATGACTTAAAAAAAAATGCCAACAATAATATGATCATCTACACACACACACACACACACACACACACACACACGTAAACTCATTATGGCGAACCCCCTGTCAAAAAGGGGCTTCACCACTCCTTCACTCGAGGTCATGAGCAGATTACCTTAAATTACCCCGAATTACCACAGGGACCCCAATGCCATGCTGTACACACAGTAATGCACATGCACACACCCACGCACAGACACACTCCCTTCAGATGTGAATTACAGAGCAGAGAGGCTGAGCACAACCACTGTCTCCAGTCCCGTTTGGGTGGGTCTTTTTGTGGTTATTTTGTCAGTGGTTGAGTAGGGAGGAGAGCGAGAAATTTACGACATTTTCTCACCACGCTAAAGCAAAATAAACTCTTTGGAAACAAATGGGACACACAACTGTGACACTGTAAATTGAAACATGTTGGAGAGTGTAGAAATGAACCCTTGTCCAGCATGTCCCCCCCATATTGCAGGACACATTGAATTAGTAACATTACAGACAAAGGTCTATCTCTATAGTCACCAAGTCGATACTTCACTGACTATCTCATGAAAAAATGTTTAATATGTTAATTATGAGGTTCCCAACCATCAAATGGGGGGGGGGGTGGTCCAACAGTGGGTCGACTGAAATTACACGACTTCACTTGTGAAACTTTACTGTAGTTTTTGAACACAATCAACTCATTACAACCACACAATATATATGGCCAGATCTGTGGCTTATACCATTGATGAAATATTAGAACAACCACCTATTAACCAGAATGGACTACCAAAGAACTTACGAGCCAATTCAAACATATTCAAATGAAAATGACAACAAAAAGTGGCAACAATTAGTTCTTAGTTCACAGATGTGTGTTCTGTGATCACACTATGACACTAACCTTTAATAAGTTCATCACACATCCTTATTAAGAGAGGCAAGCCAATTAAGTCGTTTTAGGGGAGGGAAATGGTTTTTTTCCTGGAATATAACACAGCATACAAGACTAACTTTACTGGCCACAAGAGGTGTGGGTTCCTCAGCACTTCTCACAAGCTGCCGGTACTCCTCCCTGCCCTCTCCATATCAGGTGCTTGGGGCGATTCATAATGGTTCTAAATAAACTGCATTACCCAGGGGGCGCTGTGTGACGCCCATCTGTTCACGATATTTTCTTTCCTAGGATGGCGAAGTCATGACCTGCCCGACTCTGCCTCTGATTGCCTTACCCTGATATTCTTACCCTAGCCCTGACCAATCTCACTCCTCATGCCTAAACCTAACCAACCAAACCAATGAGTACTAGCCAATCAGAGGTAGAGTAGGACATGTCATGACTTCGCCATCCTATTTGGCAACCTGTTCCTGTTATCACCTGCCTGCTTTTGCGTGTAGGCGGCTGTCTAATGCTGCATTCCATTCAATGTCCGAGGCCAGAATTTCCCAGTTGGAATTTCCCCATTTCCGACCTCCAAGCGTTCCAGGTGCATGACACCAATGGTAAACAAAAACCACGGCTGACCGTGATAAACTGGTGTTTTTATTGGCAAGTGTATAAACAATTGAACTGTCAGCAGTACAGCCTCTTTGCATATATAAACAAAACAGAGGAATAATCTTTGGTTAGAGATAATTTTCAGAGATTGTTTACCATAACCAGCTGCTTAATAACATTGTCGACATATTTTGACATCAATTTACATGCAGAACAGGTTTTACTAGATTAAAGTATGTATTATTATACTTAAATACAGGCACATATACTTTATGTTGCCTTAGTTGGTGGTTTACCATTAACACTGTGCATCTCCATGGGTGCTGCCATTGTTATCTGACGTCAGACAACTGCTTCTCCATGAGGTCGGGGTAGATGGATTTGCCCCAAGTTTACAAGTAGGAACTCTCACTCTGAGTGGCATTCCATTGTGCTTTTTCTAGTAGGAGGTCGGAAAATCTCGATTTTCAAGTTGTCTGGAACGTAGCATCATAAGTAACATTACACTAACCTTACAATAATGTTGGCCTGGCTCCAAAAGAGCAACACAAAGAGATCACAAACGGAGTCAGAAGATGACACAACAGACCTTCGAAAGTCAAATCCTCAATTACTATATGCAGGATGAGAGCAGCAAGCTAATGTTAGCACCACCCCTAGCAGCGAGGAGCCTGCTGACGTAATGTTCACATCCCAATACACACGCAAACATGTGAATAAGGAGTACTGGGACTTGTTTTTTTCCACTTCAATCACTGTCAGCGGTGCTCGACGCCCCATCTAATGAGTGCTTTGGCAAGAGGAGTGAACGCACATACCATTTAACTAGAATGCATCACACGTCAGGATATACCAGAGACTGAAATTTCACAAGTCTATTAGCCTCTGTAGTTACTAAATATCCATTCAGGCTGTCATGATTTTTCAGTCACAGGCCAGAATTCAGAGGATGTAAAGATGGTAGTCAGCTAAATTTGCTATTCTCATATCCAAGATTGCACTAGACCTGGACAAACCCATACATCAAAAACCAATCATATCCCATTAACTGAAACCACTCACAACTCTTACCGAGTTGAAAGATTGTTTTAATCCATGGGGGAGGAATTTCCCAAACAGAAGTGTGTGCATACTGTGGTCTACACATTGTCCAACTCCAGCGCTTGTCAATCTGGTCCATTACTGAACCTCCTGACTGGAGGCTGGAATAATTGGAATGAGAGGTGAACGTAATGAACTATGTGGCAGAACAGAAAACCAGCAGTGCTGGTGGTACTCAAGGACCAGATTGAGTACTGCTGGCCAAAGCCAAGCCCACATGGGATGACCTGATTGTCATTATTATCCGTGTCAGCTTGCAGGGTCATTCTAGAAACAGTAAAGCACAGAGATAATCTCCAGCCATTCCCCATTTTATCACTGAGGTCGAATTTACCATCACTGTCCTTGTTTTGAGTCAAAGCAAAATGCTTCAGTGTTTATCTCCCCACAATAGGGAACATCCGGACTCTCACACAGCAGCAGCCCTCGTTCACCATCTTTCATCTCCTCTACTTGGGCCCTTCGGTGGCTGCTGGAGTCCGTCGTTTTACAAATGTTTTAAGGTAGAACTGAATGGATGTGGAGCATCAAATTTGAATCTCTGTATTAAGCCACTGCCGATTCAATACTTCTGACAGCTGGAGAGACAACCTTAAAAAGACAGGTCTCATCTCATCATCAGCCGCTTCTCCGGGGTCGGGTCGTGTTGGCAGCAAGCTAAGTAGGGCACTCAGTCTCCTGCTCCATCCTGCCCTCACTCGTGAACAAGACCTCGAGATACTTGAACTCCTTCACTTGAGGCAGGAGCAAAAATAAAGGTTCACTATTTTAACAGACATTTAAACATCATCAAGCATCATTAATAAATGGTACAAACAAAAACTTCACTCATAGCTTCAGTGTTTAGAAGCTCATTTAGAAATAGGTGAAACCTCTTAATTTCAATACAACAAGCATCTTCTCTGGAGGGGAACACATGTGCAGCAGGAATTCCCTTTTGTATATGAGCCATGATGCAAACAGTGGAACTTCTATGATGTCTGTCATTAGACGCAGTAGATTCAAAGCCAGCTCAGGCCACATCACGTCTTACTCTCACTGATTTAGTCCGTTTTAAGTACAGGTTGAGAAATAACTGAAATTATGACCATATTCTCTTTTAAAAGTTTCAAGGGGGGCGTCCGGGTAGCGTAGCGGTCTATTCCGTTGCCTACCAACACAGGGATTGCCGGTTCGAATCCCCATGTTACCTCTGGCTTGGTCGGGTGTCCCTACAAACACAATTGGCTGTGTCTGTGGGTGGGAAGCCGTATGTGGGTATGTGTCCTGGTCGCTGCACTAGCGCCTCCCCTGGTCGGTCGAGGTGCCTGTTTGGGAGGGGGGGAGAAACCGGGGGGAATAGAGTGATCTTCCTACATGCTGCGTCCCCCTGGCAAAACTCCTCACTGTTAGGTGAAAAGAAGTGGCTGGCGACTCCACATGTGTCGGAGGAGGCATATGGTAGTCTGCAGCCCTCCTGGATCAGCAGAGGGGGTCGAGCAGCAATTGGGACGGCTTAAAAGAGAGAGGTAATTGGCTGGATACAATTGGGGAGAAATTTTAAAAAAGAAAGATTTTTTTTTTCAAAAGCCAAAACAAGACGGCGTTGTGCTATTAGCAATCTAATAAATTTTGCATGAGAAAACTGAGGAGTCTTCATCGACACTATGTAGGACAATACCTTCTGAAATACTGAAATACATCTGCAATACTGAGTGATTATAGAGGTAAACTGGTCCAGATGAAAATCAGGTCTGATCTAATTTTACATAATCATTTGCCGTGGGTGACAAACACATCAGGCTTAGATTAGGTCACATTATTGCGCATTTTGCAACCAGTCATCGGTGATAAAAAGTCTGATTCAAACCTGCTGAACCGCAGCTACTGAAGTAGCGTCAACTGGGTGATATGGAAAATATTATCATCATGAAAATCACGTAAAATTTTACATGATATCGTTGTATATCACAATAACTGCCTACGTATCTAAGGATAAAAAGTGTTTAAGAATCCAGCTGAGGAGCAGCACATTGAACTGACGGGTCATGTTCTGCCAAGTACAGGTCTTATATAACACCAAAGCTAGTTTTCTGAGAGTACTTCAAATATTTCAGACCTAATTTTGTGAGAAATTCTAGATAAATACATTCTTGTTTTCATTAGACAGCAAAATTGTGCATCACAATAAGTGAATCCATATTTTATCCCAATACACTACCCTTGCAAGACGATAAATGGCACTGAATTATTGTCCAGCCTGAGCTCATACCTTACGTCTCATATCCGGTGACTATTAAAATTTCTACTCGTCTATAGTGTACACTTGAAATTCTTCAAACATCTCAGCCAGGGTCCTAAATGCAAATAAAACTTGACCTGGCTGTTGGACACGGTCTAATGAAAACATATACGAACTCTCCGTGGCCCAAACCCACAGGAAAGGAGCGCGGCTCGACTGTACCGTGTTGCTCTCTAATCCGCTCCGCTCTCTTTAGCGCCGAGTGACATGGTCAGCAGCCATTCTAACATCTGGACTCGGCATTAGGGGGATTTTCTGCTGCTTTGTAAAGCCTGCTTGGTGCTAAACAGCAGCTCCCGGGCCGCGTCTGTACAAGACGACTCCCTTCCAACACTCGACACTCCCACCCGTTTCCTTAGCCTGCAGATGAATCAATCTCCTACCAAAGGGGTGTGTGTGTGTTTGTGTGTGTGTGTGTGTGTGTGTGTGGGGGGGTTCCCCTCCAAAGCAGCTTCCTATACAGGATGTTGTGTTGCTTACTGAGTTCTGAGGTATGCACCTGTTTGATGAGGTTGCTGCATACTTTACAAAGTACTAACACTTTTACGCACAATTAGACTTGTACTTAAAAAAAAATCCCCATTGAAAGTGTTTTCAATTGAAACCCCGCATTTGTTGATTATTTATAGAGATCTCAGCCCCCATGTTTGTCGTACTGTGACAGGTTTACATAAGTCACGTATTATTTTATTATCTATGGCTCTGTGTTAAAACACACACGCACAAAAAAAGAAAACCTGTTTTTCTTTCCCTTGCCCTGTGCTGACCGCACGACTGTCTGCCGATGACAAATTTAAACCACAGGAGTTGGATCCTTGTCAGGTCAGAGAGAAAGAGGCAGATAGAGGTGGTGGTGATGGTGTGTGTGTGCGCGCGCGTGTGTGTGTGTGTGTGTGTGTGTGTGGGGTGGAGTGAGAGAGAGAGAGAGAATTGCCAGCACTGTCCATCCACACAACACCTAGAGCAATCCACCCACAAGCACAAAAACAAACACACAAGGAAAACTGCCTTCGCTCTGCAATCACATCATCACATAAGCAGTGAGCAAGTGTAATCTCACACCAGAGCATGAGCCATAGTGGTGGCGGTGGTGATATGAAACACCGCACAGTATAAACCTGTTAAGCTGCCCTTGATTTCTGAGCCCAACACCAATAATGAAAACGGCTGCAGCCTTTGAACGCTTTCGAATCCATGAATGATCATGGTCACTCCTGAAAGGTACTCCTTCAAAGTTTGTTCTTCAAGTGTCAAATTCCCCAGTTGTATCCAGCCAATTACCCCATTCTTCCGAGCTGTCCTGGTTGCTGCTCCACCCCCTCTGCCAATCCGGGGAGGGCTGCAGACTACCACATGCCTCCTCCAATACATGTGGAGTCGCCAGCCGCTTCTTTTCACCTGACAGCGAGGAGTTTCACCAGGAGGACGTAGCACGTGGGAGGATCATGCCATTTCCCCCAGTTCCCCCTGCCCCCTGAATAGGTGCCCCGACCGACCAGAGGAGGCGCTAGTGCTGCGACCAGGACACATACCCCACATTCGGCTTCCCACCCGCAGACACAGCCAATTGTGTCTGTAGGGATGCCTGACCAAGCTGGCAGTAACATGGGGATTTGAATCAGGATCCCCGTGTTGGTAGCCAATGGAATAGACCGCTATGCTCCCCGGATGCCCTCTTTGTCTCTTGAGCCTATGACTTGATGGAGCCTCTGCCATAGGTCTTACCAGTTGCCTCTTCAAAACTGATTATATGAGCATTTTACATTGCTTTTACTACAGATATTCATAGATGGACCTCCAAAATACCCATTTGGAATCTCTAAATATCTACTTTACCTATATGACGTTATGGGAGTGTGCAAGACGGCATATTTTTGATATCTCGACGGCCCCCATAGGGAACCAGTGCATACAAGGTTGAGAACGAGTCTTTGAGATAGAGCAGCTATGCATTGTGGGAACACTGCAACAAGCAAACAGACAAACATACAATCAATATTGCAACGAGGCGGACAGGCTAAGTGAGCCCGGTCGTCATGCTATGCTGGAACAGCATGTGTGGTTCCCATCCACGCCGGGTTCCCCGGGGGCTGGCGGGCCTGAATACTTAGGGAAATGAGAGCCAGGTGTAAACAGCCAAGCCAAAGATCAGGTGGCTAACAGTTATTTTTCTGAGCCCCGGCCCTTTTCATCGTCCGAATGTGATCACAGTTAATCCCCCACCAACCACCTACACACCACACACACGCACGCACGCACGCACACACGCACACACACACACACACACACACACAACTTGAGCCCTGAGCTGTAACTGTAACACATAGTCAGGGAGTGAACAGAAAAGATCATTTCACTTGGATTAAATTTCTAGGATTTAATAACAGGGCCTTCTGTCGACAACTGGGAGAAAGGGAGGGGGAAAGGGAGGGGGAAAGGGAGGGGCGAGGAGGAGTTTGCCGGCCTCATGCAGAGAACCGTTCGCACTTAAACACATCAGCCAGTAGCGGCTGATGTAAAGTTGCAGCAGGCTCAACTAACAGCTGGGATGACGGACGATGGGAGAAAAAGAGAAAGAAACTTCCACAAAAAAAAAAAAGGCAAATGCAAGAGAGAGGAAGAGGCGATCCAAAAGGAACCAGACATTAGTCAACGCACTATTTCAGGAAAGCACCGATTTCTATTGGGGCTAGAAGGCAGGCAGGGGAAAGCACAAAAACAGACAGAGGGATGGGGAGGAAGAGCATGATTCACTCTCTATTCTTGAAAAAAAAAAGGCAACAGAAAAAAAACCCCGAACATTGAAAGGTGGCAGTGAATCAACAAGCACACAGTGATAGAGCTAGAGCATAGTGGCAGGGTTCAGTGTGAGTGTGTGTGTGTGTGTGTGTGTGTGTGTGTGTGTGTGTGTGTGTGTGTGTGTGTGTGTGTGTGTGTGTGTGTGTGTGTGTGTGTGTGTGTGCATCACATGGAGGCTGAGAAGTGATGATATGAGGCCCCGGCCATGAAAGTGAGTAAGTTGCCTCCACCCCTTACTGAGTCGCAGGGCAATTCTCCAGCAGGTGGACAAGAGAACAATAAAACACAGAGGGAACAGGACAATGACATCATCACACAGAACAATAGACACATGCATGTGCACATACACACTCAAAAGAACCCCCCCCCCCCACACACACACACACACACAGTGCCACCCATCTAACTCACACACATCATTTATCATGAGATTCCCAAACAAGCCACACAAGCTGATTCTTGAAAAACCAAAATACGCTCTTTCAATCAGTAGATGGAATGAGATAGAAGATAAAAGACTGACACATGAATGCTTTTACATCTCAAGCCTTCAAGTGAGAGACTGGGGCTTCTGGGAGGTTGTGTCAGAGGGTAATGTTGCAGAGAGAGAGGGCGCAATCGCTTTTTATATCGGACGCCAGACATCATTAACGGGAGGCCCGATCTCATCAAAACCTCTACCATGATCATAACAATGGCAGAGATGGAAATTACACTTTCGCTAATTTTTTTTTTTCAGTGCAGGGTATTGCAAGATTATGGTGAGAGACTATTACATGGGCCATATCTGACCTCAAACCACTGTACTGGCAAACCACACAATTCAATCCTCCCAACAACTATGCATGACATCTAATGTTACAACATCTAAAAAATACAAGTTAGACAGAGAGAAGACACACGTTACACAGCAGCAGAACAGAGGAGATGAGGAAAGTTGTAATGAGAGATCAGATCGGGGGGGAAAAGAGACAGAAATGACAACAGCAAGAAAAAAAAAAGGACAAAGAGAGGGAGAAAGGGGAAAAAGGCGAACTTGTGCTGGAGGGCCTGCTCCCGATCTCGCCTGCCAACACAGGCAGTCCGCAAATGAGACGTCTGCGAGGGCTGCCGAACTTATTTTAGAGGGCGAATAAAGCTCCACATGCACGGCCTCTGTTTATGTAAGGATGGTAATGTGTTTCAGATTACAGGGGGTTGTATGGAAATTCCTGTGGCGAGACTGGACTTTTCATTGCTGGAGAAGTGGGAGAGAGAGAGTGCCTTGGAGGCGTTTCTCAAAAAGCTTTCTATGAATCGGCCGATCCAGAGGAAAACTTCACCATTAGGAAGAGTTCTCTTGCCATGGCTAAGAGCCTTTGCCAGTCTGAACCCAACCCTGAAGCACTAGGGAAGAAGATTTTTCTTGCAAAAAAAAAAAAAAAAGAGTGGCGTGAATTCAACATACCACCGCAGGCCCAAACCAGACGTTTTATTCAATCATTCTTATCAGCTCATCGCTTCCTACAAGGCCTATCATCTGCATCAGAGACCTTTAAGTCTATCAGCATAATTGACGTCTACGCTCCCTCCTGCCTGGCTTTGGTAGGACAGATGACAGACTGCACACAGGGGAGCCCGCTCCATCAGAGCTCCTCTTTAAATATTTCTCTTGCATCGAACGACCACCGCTAAGAGCAGAAAAAGTTTTAATAGGCAGGTTGGGATACAATATTAAAAGAATTAAAAGTAAATTCAAGTTTTTAAGAGGATATATATATATATATTTTTTTTTGCTCCAGAGTTCAGCACCGTTTGTCAGAACAGCATGTTCTGCACATGGGCCTTATTTTCATCAGAGATGCATGAACAAAGGCCAGAAAATATCTGGGATCTGGCTTTGGAAAACACTGTGGGCAACAAAAAAAAAAAAAAAACAACAACAACTTCCGTGCCAGTGCATTAAGTCCAATGGAGCATGAATGAAATTGGGCCTACAACATATAAACAAGCACTGTCTGGTAAATAAAACTTGTTTTCCGTATCAAATGTACTGTAAGTGAAGATAACCACAGCCTTTGATTACTGGACCAAGTCTTACAAGAATAGGAATTATATCCTATAACCTTTGACCTTTTTTCCCTCTTACTGTCGTGGCTCACTCTACCTTAAAGCTACAAGGGTACTTTGATCTATACGTTTTTTTCTGCAGAGACAGATCGAAGTAGAGAGAGAGAGAGAGAGAGAGAGAGAGAGAGAGAGAGAGAGAGAGAGAGAGAGAGAGAGAGAGAGAGAGAGTCAGGTTCCCATATTCTGCACCTCTATCACAGTCTATGTGCAGTTCAAGCAATAAATGAAACACACCTGGAACAGGAGAACAATTGTTTGTATGCCAGCCGGTGGATGAAATTTTCCGTACAAATTTACGGTCAATCTAAGGTGCAAGGAGAACAGAATTATAACTTAGATTTTGACAGATGTGGGTTTTTTTTTTTTATTGCATGAACCTGCACTTGTACTGACAAGAACAGCTTTCCGATAACGTTAAATCTCACGTATTAACCTGTTAATATCCCCTGCTGTGCTAGGGAGAAGAGCTCCAGGAAACAATGAAATATGAGGACCAAAGGCAAGGAAATGCCAGTGGGAAGAGGAGGCCGCTCTTCCTGCTTCCTTACTTTCTCCTTATTATTGGAACCCATTGGTTCAGAAACTCTGCAAACTCCCCATAGATGGGTTCAAAGGTCAAACCACTTGGAGCAGGCCACACACACACACACACACCGAGAGAGGCTGGGGTTTTACCATTCATTTTATCCCAAGTTTCCATAGGTTTACTGATGTGATAAATCTCATATCACATAGCACCACCACAAAAACCCAAAGTAAGCTGAAAGATCTGGGTCAGAAAGTATTCAATATTATATTCTTGTGATACCAGATTTTTTGGGGGGGGGGTGGACTTAACATATCAGGGCAATTCAAACTGTGAGACCCTAAACACTGTCAAATAGGCTAGAGGGCTTGGCACTCATTGCATTTTCCTGTTTGATAAACTCCACCCATCTGGTACTCAAACAAGATTAAAACAGATACCTAGAAATATTTGAAGTTACTTTTGGACCGAGGTCTGCAGTGTTCAGAGCCCATCAAGTACAGCTAGACTGACACTCATTCATCTGCACATCAGTGAATGAAAAAGTTCTTTAAAAAGAACCGCAGACTGAGGCAAACACAGGCCCTAATAGCATACATGGCAAAGGGTTTGTCAGCTATTTAATCTGGAGTATCAGATGCTCATTTAGAGGGGGAATTCAAAATATGTCTCCGTAATTGTTTTGGAAGCACACACTGGTTTGGCAAGATGGGTTTTCCTGTACTGCAACGGACAGTCCAAACAACAATGCTTCGTGAAGACAAGCACAGAGATTTGAGGTGACTGTGTTAGCCCAGTTAGCTTCCAGATAAATCACATGCATATGTGCATGTAACGCAACGATAAGGTGCCAGGACATACAAAACCTTTACAAAAGATACCAATGCTGCATCCAGGGCGTTCACTCAGAATGTCTTTCTTGACTTCAGTGAGTGATACCTTCTTTTAATACATCTTTTATTTGCACTGGGTGAGAGTAGAAGGTAAGTAGGCAGGTTTAAAGCCCTGTGTCTACAAGAATCTGACCCTGCCATAATGTCTTTCAACAAAACACTGAATCTCTTCAAACTGCATGAATAATGTTCAGCAACTGATCTGAGCTCCATATGGAGGAAGGCAAAGGAAAAAAAAAAGTTTCCTTAAAACAACTCTCGAAGAATCCCATCAGAGATGAATCAAAGTACAACAGAGGATATTTTTGAAAGTATTATTCATCAATGACTGTAAACTATTCCCTGCAGTTCACTTGTCTTGAGTCAAACATAATCAGGTAGGTCATTTCAGTTGATTTATCTAAGGGCTTTCATAAATACACATCTGCTGTTTGGGATAGTGTCTCTCACTGCTGTAGTCCACCTTGCTGCTTTGCCAAAATGACAAACTATAGTCCAAGTATAGTGGGCTGTGCCACAAAGATTCTGGCCAAGAGTTCTTCTCTGCTTGATGGTCAGGTCAGGCTGCATTCCCAAGACCTCTACGGGAATGTAGCCTGAGCAGTTTTCCTACCAAATCTCTCCACAAAAAGCCTGAGCATCTGCTGGAGGTCTATTTGTGGAGGTTCTCTGGGACGGCCCTCTCCAACAGGCCAGACTGCTTAACCTCAAGTCAAACAAAGTAAATGTCAACTTGGACAAGCGACTCTGGCCAAATCAAGGGGAAAGCGCACAAGCTTCTGCAGATTGTTCTTCACATGCAGTCACAGGGGGGACTTCACAGCGATTTCCCCCTCAAAATGGCAAGCTATTACCGCCTGGGCATATTTCCCACAGACAGTGTAAAACACACCCAGGAGACCCTGGTATGTGTACCAACTCTACTTGTTTTGAATAACTGCACAAAAGGAGGCCATTAGACACCTCACGTCCTCCGTGTCCTTACCACTGCTCGACTCCGCTGTAGACAGACAGACAGACAGACAGACACACACACACACACACACCAAGGAAAAAGGAGTTAGGAGGAAGTTCTCCCGGTCAGACACACCCTCTGCAAATAACAATCTGCACACGCCATCTCCGGGCTGAGCTGTCCAGCCGAAGGGAAAACAAACAGTCAGAGAAGGGGGGAGACGCTGGTAGAACAAGGACTGGTGTTTCTCCCTCGTCCTCCAGTTTGCTTGCCAGGACTACTGATCACACCACCTGACAAATTCAAGAGCTGAGGTTACGGAACACTTTATCAGCACTGCCATGTCTGCACTATTTTTTGTACTATTATCTGGGGCATATTTACTAAGCTCTTTCTTCTTCTTCTTCTTCCAGCTACACCGTGCTTTCACAAACTGTCCAACCGTCAGCCGCCCATCAGAACAGTGGTCAGCAACGACCATGCACGGAGCACCTTTTCTGACACAGTTTTAGGGAAATAAGCACTTTATTTCAGAGCCCTCAACATTATCTCGTGAAGACGAAGGCAACGACAAGAAATGCAGAACCCCCATTCCTCAAAAACACAAACTGCAAAAAAAGTAACACCGCTAACAGTGGGGAACATTTTTAATTCAAACTTATTGAGAACATGAATTTCTAGCATTGTTGGTAGTTTTTCTAGGGCAAGTCGACATAAGCAGTCAGATATTCTCCGTCTGTCAGACAATTATAAACATGCCTCAGACCACACACACACACACACACACACGGGCTTAAAGCAATTTACAGTATGACAAGGACGTGAATGTTTACTGTCGTGGAAAGAAACTATGAAGAGGCAGAAGCCAGATACTGATAAAAGCTTCTGAGTATCAAAACCAAACCCACCCACAGCCGAGCAAAGTAGTGCCACACAATGCTACAACCATACACAGTATACTTGACCTTTAAGCAACAAAAAAAAAAGTTTTTGTAGCAAAAATGCAGCAGGAATCACATGCATCTCGACCTAGTGTGTACTCTGGTAAAACAACTAAGCCATGTCTTGTTTTGTTTGGCTCTTTAGAGCTGATCAGGTTGCTGATCTTCTAACGTCTAAGCCCTCAAATCTGTATCCTTGAGAAAATCCAAACACAAACCATGACAGTGAAAGTAAATACTGGCTACCTGAGGCATCATCTGATTTAGATGCCCCAGGTGGATTAGCCTATTAATCTTGCTCTACCAGTCACTCAACTTTCCAAAGCTGCAGTGTCAGTAGTGTAGTGCAACAACAAAACGGTGTTAATTCCCACTAGGCTGTCCCATTTGGACTTGCTTAAAAAACAGGTCCAAATGCAATTAAATTATGTATCCAAGATTATCACAGGAGAAAGTGGAGCATTTATTTGTACCAGAAGATTGGAGACAGGTTTTAAAAAGGCACCTCTGATGGAAATATCACACCTCTCTACAGAGAACGGCCACAGTGCTCTGCCACGACGCCTTAGCAGGAACTTGATTTTTGTACTGGTCATATACCCCTAAAATCATGTCAAAGGCTCAAAATCGTGATCACATGCAACAGGTTGGGAACTATTAAAGCTCTTCTAAACTCTTGCTGATCTGGCATCAGTTTTGCACTTTCCCCAGTGAATGGCCGAGGTGAGGAAATGAGTTGACAGAGAGACAGACTATGGGAAAATTCTACCCGCTGTCCCATAATTCACAACTGGTGAGTGCTTGACATCAATGAAACAGTGAAACTACAATGGATGTAAACCAGCCTGTATGGGGGCCTGTTAAAAGTGATGCTCACAATGGGACACTGTCCACTTGGGTGGAGTCCCTTTCAAACACAGCATAGCTCACCATGAATCACCGGTCTAGTGGAAAGACAACATCAGGTGGAATGTACTCAGTCAGTGGTTGACTCAAAAAAAAAAGAAAAAAGAGAGAGATAAATTGCTATTGTTGCAGCTGCATGCCTTTGTGAACACACGGGGACCACCGGAATGCTTCAAGTAACAAATTGGATGTAAGCTATACAGGCAAGCTCGACAAGGAGGACAGAGAGAACATATCACGTCATGCCGAGTTGTTCTGCATGTGTAGTTCATCCATTTCTCTTTCAGTAAAGGTGCTAGCGAACAAAACGTGCATTTTTTTGGTCAGCGTTTCTGCAGAAAGCAGCAACAGCGCCGGCACACGCTACGAAATTCAACAACTCCGTTAAATCTGAGAGCGCGTCGCACCTGTTGTACGTACAGCGCCTATACGAACGACAGCTACCAAGAGCTTCGTCATAATAATGTTGCTGAAGGAGAAGTGAGCGATGAGGTCATGGCGGGTCGACTCTTCACCCTCCCTTTTTGTTTTTTGCAAGTGCCTGCTGCAGTTGCTGGGAATCCTGTTGACAGCGCGGAGGTGGACGACGGCGTTTTTTGGTTAGCCTCTTACCTGAGCTTTAGGTTAGCCATGAATTCTTCCGTAGACACGTTGTCCAGCAGGACAAAGTCAGCCTTTCCAAACTCCAGACTCTCATGTTCTGCCATGACTTTATCCGTTTCTTGTTAAGGTCCCGGCTGGGTATATCTATAGCTATATAGATGTAGATATGTATTTTCTACAGCAACTTCTTACGCCTGTGCAGCGCCCCAGGACGGCCAAGGTAAACCAGGTAAACAAGGTAAACTACGCCGCGCGCCTTCTTTTAATGGACAGCCGTACGACAGACGCACATCGTGGGTTTTAATCTCGCAAAAGTAAGTACAAGTCAAATTACATTGATGCTCATTTTACACTAAGTCCGGAAGAGCTACTGGGAAAAACAAATGAAAACAAGTTTATCAGTTAATCACTATTCTTCAAACTTCCGGCGATTTTTTTTGTTGTTTTCTCTAGATATAGCAGACTATCCCAAACGTATGTAGATCCATACGAAGCAACAGCAGCTTTTCGCCCAAACGCGTCCTTGTCCCGTTACTCTGAGACAGCCCATACACATTCCTCCCTTTTTCCTTCAAGTTCTCTTGCCTTGTCCCCGATGAGTCGACGGGACGAATAGGAGCCCGGCCGCCTGGCACAGAGCTCCGCCCCCTCCCTCCCTCTCCGTCTGTCTGTCTGTCTGTCTGTCTGTGGAGGTGTCGGGCAGGGTTTGCCGCGTGTGTAACTTGAAAACTATTACAAACATTTCGTAGGACCGCCGTTTTAACGTTTTACATAGTTCACCGATGACGTGTCATCCTCCTAAACTGTAAAACACTCGGCGAAAAGCGCAATCAGTTGCCTTTTCAATTACGGGATGCCCACATGACCATATAAGGAAATATAGTAAGACTTTATTCACGTTTGTCGACCGGGTTGTTTTTTTCCCCTTCTTCATTAAAAATAGCGACACACGGCGTGAACCAAAAGAGTTCCGAATAGTACACAGGGACTATAACATTATCAAGACAAGCCTGTATTTGAACGGTCCGGGAATTTAACGAGCACACTTCATCAATTTGTATGACGTTGACTGATTCTATCGATATATCGTGGAAGACCCTGTGCTTTGGGTGTGTGATATCAAATTTTGTATCCCCCCCCAAAAAACTGAATCCCAATTTATCCAGGGCGTGGCGGGATTTTTTTCTCCAATTTTAGGTGGTTTTCACCCTTTTTTTCTTTCTTTTTTTTAGATTATCAACATCGTTTTACATAACAAAGTAACATACCGACAACAACTGGAACAACGCTTATGCGTTCAGTCTGCTACTTTGTGAAACCGTGTTAATAATGTACAAAACAAATTACTATCACATTTCCAGTCCCTCACTTGAAATGTAACTAAAAATCAAGGGCCACTTGGAGTAAACGCATGCGTGCTGCCGCCGCGACGCCACGGATATCGTGGATATACAAATTGTTTTGGGGATACAAAATTTGACATCACATGGGCTCTAATTATTCTAACGGCAGTACGAGTTTACTGCTGGACATGACTTTACCATGCCTACATAGAGCCTAGTGAGCCACCTTGTGTAAGACAGAAGTAAATGCTCAACCGATTTAGCTCAATTTCTATTTTGTTCCATTCTCCAATGGCCATTTCATAGTCATTGCTGGCCACTTATACTCTAATCTGCCAAAGTTTCCATAAAGCACCACGACTAAATATTTTACTATTTTAGAATATAAAATATATTTCATTATAAGAATAACAAATGTCAGTTATAATGGCATAAAACAACAATAAACTTGGTTTGTTATGAGTCAAATACATCGTTCCCTCACATACACATTGCAACACATTCTGCTCAAGGCTCTAGATAAATTATACACGAAACCTGAAAAAGCTATACTATATATGTGTGCAATGTTGCCATATGCTTTACAGAAAACTCAACCCCACTTTGTAAGTGTAAATGGTAATGATGAATAATAAAATAATGAAACAGCCCCCGAATGCAATGGCAATGGATGCAGTGTTGACCTGGAAGCTACCACTGTCACTGCTATGGGTGACACAGGCCAATGGCCCTATGACCTGCTAAAAATGAACGGACTTTGGATGCGAGTGTGAGGGGTAGCACTTGGTTACTGTTTACCACCAGGTGGTTATCATGAGCCATAGATCGGTCTGGAAGAGAGAGACTGGTACTCCTTTGAACGGTGCTCTGAACAACCCTGTGCTCCTGCTGAGGGCCCTGCCCATGTTCCCCATCATATTACTGCAGCGGATTTTGTTCACCTTGCCTGAGAGTTGACCAGAAAACGGGTAAAGGGGTAAAAAAAAGAAAAAGAAATTGGATTTTTCATCAAGCGGTCTTGTATCAAGACTGATTGTGTTTTTCACATGCATTCAAAATAACCAAGATTGTTCAAACTGCTGAGGACAAGCATTTGTCAGGTCAAGACACCAAATCAGAAAGCTAATCCTGCACACTGGAAACAAGGCTATGCATGAATCTATTGGAACCTGGGTCTTGGATCATATATTCACAAAACAGTCTAGTGGAAAGCCACAGCCAGGTCAAAAAATGCCAAAACTAGTATTTTACCAACAATGAAATTATACCATTGTAATGAATAACATCATAAGAATGGTTTACATCCTCTCTCCCTACTGCATCTGCAGTCTTTGTTGTCTCTGCCCAGACAGGACTCAATTTAATCTGCACAGCCCTCATACAAAAGTGTTGATGTCTGAGAAGAAACGTAACATATGGGAGAGTGCACAGACCGAATCCACATGAGTTTAAAGCAGTGCATGGGGCTTGCATGCCACAAGACAATCATCTATTCAAGAGCTCCACAATTCAGGTACATGCTCGAATGGGAGCATAAAGCCGGGGCTGCACAAAGCTGTAATGTGCTCATTCCTGTGGTTTTGAATAAATATTTTGCTCACCACCATTCACATAAAACAAGGCATAGTATCCGTGGAAAAAGCAATATAACCCACTCTAAAGAAAGGGGGGCATGTCTGAAGGGAACTCATTCTGCCACAGGAGACTCGTTTTTTATCATAATTCTTATTTTATAATCTCATATGGTGCGTTTCTTATGATGGTGAATGCTGTCCTCCACTGCTATAGAATTTAACTGCGGCCGAGCTATAAAACTGGTCAGAATTGGGGTATCATGGAGCGTGGCACAGACAGCATTGGGAATGAGCCAGGCAAAAGAATGTAAATGATTCTATTTGATGTAAAGGAAGTTGTTCATTTTTTTTATCGATCGACCTGCTTCCTTCATACTTCCTTATCTATCTGCACGGATAAAGGTGAAGAGTCTGGCGTTCAGCACTTCTGCCAAAAGGAACGTCTGCAGCTTTTGAAGTAAACGGAGGTCATGCTCGTCGTGCTGCCGCCGCCCATGTGTCTCTAAGCATGAAGCGTATATTTTACTGCTGCCATAATCTGTGATGGAAGGTACTGTAGTGACCTACTTTGACGTTAAGTATTCATCATGGGGAGAGACGGTCCCTTTAAGACATTGGGCTGGGTTCAGGGGTTAGCGGGGAGGGGGGTTGTGGGTAGACTTGTGGAATAAATTACCCCAACCGACCAGAGGAAGAGCTAGTGCAGCGACCAGGACAAATACCCATATCCGGCATCCCACCTGCAGACACGGCCAGTTGTGTTTGAAGGAATGTCCTACCAACCCGGAGGTAACACGGGGATTCGAAATGGCGATAAATAACGGAATAGACCGCTATGCTACCCAGATGCCCTCCTAGCACCAGGGCTGTACAAAGGACAGTTACCTCATATTTTCTGTATTGGTTAATGGTTTTCTTATTTTTTTAAATATCTAAAACAGGCAATGGAAATGCTGGGAAAGCCTGATGTGACCGTTTGCACACGAGATCACAGATCCCTGAAAAGCTTCTTTTCTCACTACTTTTCCCACTTGTTGCAGCCATACAGAACATTTTAAACTCTGAATCACGGGCCAAGTAGTATAGCTATAGTAAAAGTACAGGAGTCTGTCTGGATGGAATTGGTGCCAAGATGCAATAAGTAGCTCCCCATAACAAAATAGTACATACTGACACACCACACCATATGTACATCAACACATGGACATGTCGGTGGACGATGCATGACATACAATAGCATTCTTTGCGGCCATAACAACCTGGAGCTGAACACACTCAAAACTGTGGCGATGACAGTGGACTTCAGGATCCCCCCACCATACTCAACAGCACGGTGTCTATGGTGAAAACCAACAAATTTCTAGGTTCCACAATCTCCCAGGACCTAAGGTGGGCATCCAACATAGACACAATCATCAAAAAGGCCCAGCAGAGGATGTACTTTCTCCACCAGCTCAGGAAGTTCAACCTGCCTCAGGAGCTGCTGATTCAGTGCTACACTGCAATAATCCAGTCTTTCCTCTGCACATCCATCACTGTCTGGTTTGGATCGGCCACCAAACAGGACAGGGCCAGACTACAACAGACAGTTAAGTCTGCAGAGAAAATCATTGGTGCCAATCTGCCTTCCATTCAGGATTTATACATCTCCAGAGTCAGGAAATAGGCAGGCAACATCACTGCTGACCCATCACACCCTGGTCACAACCTGTTCCAACTCCTCCCCTCTGGTAGGCGCTACAGAGCACTGTACCCCAAAACAACCAGATATAAAAACAGTTTCTTTTCACGGGCTGTCATTCAAATGAATGCTTAACACTGTCAACTAAATCTAACCATTTTGTACCGTACTGTACATTGTATGTATATTTGTATGCTCTGTCATGTCCATCTACCTCAGGTATGTATGTAAGTAACCTGCTAACATCTATTTCAGCATCTCATATATATTCTCTGCACCATTGCAACTTATCACCTCTTATTTCACCTGTATGCTATAGTCAATCCTTGTGTACATATCTGAAGATTGTTGTGTTGTAGTGTTGTTATTCTATGAGTACACTGTGAGAGCCATGAAACTGGAGTCAAATTCCATGTTTGTGCAAACCTACATGGCCAATAAACATGATTCTGATTCTTTTAATATACGTTTAACATGCAGTTTATTAAGTAATATGCTTACATTCAGCAGCAAGGTGAAAAACTGTGGGTGGATTTTTCTTGGTCTAAAGCTTTAGTGAAACCTATTGTGGGGGGGGGGGAGCAGTGTCGGACAACTGAGAGATTCTCAGGCAACTACATAATTGCACTTAATATATTCTAATTTTCCATTCTCTTTATATAAGGTCTGCATGATAACATCTCAGCACAAATGCTGTATTTATGCTTGTAAAAACATCTGGGAATAACAGGAACATTTTGGATGTATAATACATGAGTTTTATGTTCCAGCTGCCCGACAGTTTTTTTGTTGTTTTTGTTTGTTTTTAATATAAGCAGACGAGACACACAGAGCTGAACTGATTGTCATGTAAGATGATATCTAGTAGAATCTTAGGGACCCCTAATATCTATCAAAAGTACAATGAATGTTGGTTTTGCATGTGTTGGGGGTATGCATAATTTATGTCAAAATGCCCTGGAATACTATAATTATTATGAAACCATTATATAACATGGACTTGAAATTCTCTGTCATGTGAGAAATAGCCAAACACTTCATATTGTACTGTCCTGAAATAAACCCAAACATCATCATTATAATTGTGCATAAACTCTTAATATTTAAATCAACATGGTCTTCCAAATGGCCCCCATTAATTTTATTCTACTTTACAATATGTCCCAGTGGTTTGTTTTGGTCTCTGAACTGTGAATTTTTTTTCCATGTGAAGAGCAATGCTGGATGTCTTTTTTGTTGTTGCAAGAATCAGACTAAATCTCGATGTTTCATGGTGATTTACACTTTAAGGATGAATTTAGTTGAAAGGTTTACCCATGAAAATATTCAAAAGCTATTGACTTCATTGAACAATACCGCATACAGTTCATCTTATTCGCCCTTCTATGTTCCCCTCTCTTCTTCACTATCTACTTTTAAACTCCCAACTGTTGCTGAAATATCTGGTCTTATTCACAAATCCAAATCATCTACCTATCAGCTAGACCCCCTTCCCACTCATTTAGTAAAAGCCTGTCTACCTACCCTGTCCTCTTTAATAAATGATATCATACATTCCTCCCTTACCTCTGGTCTTGTTCCCTCATCTCTCAGAACAGCTGCAATAACTCCAATAATCAAGAAACCTGGTGCAGACCCCAACAATTTGAACAATTTTCACCCAATCTCAAATTTACAATTTCTGTCCAAAACACTTGAAAGAACAGTTGCATCTCAGGTACATGCTCACTTGATGCACAACAATGTTTGAGCAATTCCAGTCTGGTTTTCACTCCATGCACAGTACGGAGACAGCCTTGGTGAAAATCACTAATGATCTGTTGATGGCAGCTGACTCCGGGCTCTTAACCATACTTGTCCTTCTTGACCTGAGTGCAGCCTTTGATACCATCTCACATAACATCCTCCTAGAGAGATTAGCTTCCATTGGAATAACTGGCACCCCCCTTGACTGGTTTAGCTCAAACTATCTCTCTGGCCACACTCAGTTTGTCCAACTTAAAAATGTGAGATCACAGTCCTTTCCTGTTTCTACCGGTGTTCCCCAGGGCTCTGTATTGGGACCCCTCCTATTTATTATTTACCTATTATGTCTTGGCCACATTTTCAGGAAATTTGGCATTCAATTTCACCGCTACGCGGATGACACCCACCTTTATCTATCCACCAAGCCTACTTCCACTCTTCCATAAACTTCAATTGGTCCAGAATTCAGCTGCCCTTATCATTGCCAGAACTCCTTCCATAGATCATATCACTCCTGTTCTTCAGCAACTCCACTGGCTCCCTGTTAAATACCATATTGATTTCATGATACTGCTTCTCACTTTTAAGGCCCTTAATAACCTAGCTCCTTCATATCTTTCTGAACTCCTTCATATCCACACGCCCTCCTGCACTCAGATCCTCTTCTGCTCTCCAACTCACTACACCATTGGCCCGCTTGACGTAAATTACATGTATTGTGGGGGTCTAGAGCCTTCAGTCATTCTGCCCCCCGCCTATGGAACTATCTCCCACAATACATTCGCAACATTGACTCTCTTTCAACCTTCAAATCCCAACTCAAAACGTACCTACGTACGTAAAACTGGCATATTCAGTCTGATCCAACCTTCATTGAGTTTTGTGCAATGATGATTTTATACTTATCTGTTGTATTAAATTTTTGTCTACCCTGCTTTGTTTTCATTGTCTGATACAGTGCTGCTTGTTTTTTTAACTGTGTTCTGTAAGGTGTCCTTGAGTGCTCTGAAGTAAAATGTATTATTATTATTATTATTTTCTTAGGCTAACACGATCTCTCCGATATGGGTGCATAGTAGTCTACATCTTAGCAAACACAATTAAACCACCGTTACATAAACAATGTTTTAGGCGCATATTAAGAGGCATACGTTAAATGCCTCTTAATCGACATTTATGTTGTGTTAATCACCATCTTTTTTTCTTTGTTTTTTTTACCGCTTCATTAACTTCTTTGAATAAATGATCAAAGGGCTCCTGGGAGCATTTCCCCAGAGAGCGGCCATGTAAACGCTAGGGGCTGTTTATTGGCAAGAATCTGGCAATACGATACAGGAATTACGATTCGATAACTTGCAATACATTGCAATACTGTAAGCAAGGTGAGCTATTGCGATTTTTTTCATTTAATATCAGAAATACAAAATACATGTAACAGTAAAAGGAATAACAAAAAAGCAAATATACAGTGCCAGGGGTTACAAAGTTTGATATATAGTAAAATGCCTTTATTATTCTCCCCCCCCCGCCCCAATTAATGATACACGTGACATTAAATGTATTTTTTATATTTTAACTGCCTGCCCTTCCAACTGTGCCAACACCACCCACCACCACCATATGATATACATAAATTACCCCCATTTTACGTTACCTTGTTATATTCTAAATGTATGCTATTTCAGCAGTTGCCCTGGTCATTTAAATGCTTTTTCAAAACAAGCCCAAATCCCTTACCCCATTTGTTGTAACGTTTTCTACCCCACCATTGGTTGCTTTGCATCGTAACTACCTACCCATTGGTTGTAATAGTTGAAATGTTTTCTCCTCTCATTGGTTGCTGTCCACCGAAATTAGGGGCGTGATGGGATAACGTATACTGTGTGTTTTTCTTTGTTTAATCACGTTAGCAGCAGCTGATGAGTGCACGACGCACGAAACAAGCTTGTACTGCTATATATTAAACGTTTTTTTCCTACATCTATATACATATAAATTATTAATATGTTACATTTGGAGCATAAATTTAAAGTTTTCACAGCTTTTGTATTGCATGACGTCGATAATGTTCTAATGTAAGACTCTGCTTCCTTTTAAAAGGTGGTTGGTCACAAGACCGTAATATCGGCCGTTTTTGAACCTGTCTCACAGTGAGACCGGACAAATCGCACAGGCTTCAGGAAGAAAGTAAAAATTCAGGTAAGGTTGTTTTTGTAAAGATATAACTATCTTCAGAGTTTGACTGAACTTGCAAAAAAGAAACAAAAACAAAAAATAAATAAATAAATAAAACGTAGTATGTCTCTGTTTTTACCTTTCAGCTTGAACCGAGCGATATGGCCCAGTTTAAACTTGAACGTACTTGTTTAAAAATGAAAAGAACAGTTTAAATCCAGTTTGGAAAAACGGGAAAATAGCGCCATCTGCTGGCCAACTGAGCGCGTGACTTATTGAGCTAGTAGGAACGTTAGTTTACAGCTGCTGTTTCCTCGGTTCAGGTTTACAGTGCCACACTTCCGCTGCGCGGGTTTTTTGTTGTTGTAATGGTGGAAGGAATAAATGGTGCACGTTGTGTAGCCGAAAGAGAAAGTTGTCACGACTCCTGCTTGAGCTCCTCTACACCACTGCCTAGTGGATACCTCGGGAGAGGAATAGGCTACGGGAGTAAACCCCTACAGAAAATCAACATCTACAGTGCTGTGTTTTTTTGTTTGTTTGTTTTTCTTGCCCTTTTGTATGTTTAAGTCGGAGAGTACTGCTGGCGTCGTGTGTGACTGCCGCTTCTCCCTCTCGTAGCCCCCCCTTCCCATCCACCGCTGTATGTTTGTGCTGTTTATCTGTTGTCTTGTTTTACCCGTTCACTGTAAAGTGACTTTGAGTGTTAGAAAAGCGCTATATAAGATTGATTTATTATTATTATTGTGTGTGCCATCCAAATGTTGGGGAGAGAAATTTCCACACTGACTTTTTCCACGTGGTTAAGTTTTTCCCATATGTTTATAGAAGCGTGATGAGAAGTCCGCCATCCGTCAGATGATCTTACATAATTATCGAGCGTCACAGAGGCACAAAACCTATGGGGAAAGATGGACTTTGGCATCCGGATAGTGTAGCGGTCTATTCCATTGCCTACCAACATGGGTATCGCCGGTTCGAATCCCCGTGTTACCTCCGGCTTGGTCAGGCGTCGCTACAGACGCAAGGCTGTGTCTACGGGTGGGAAGCCGCAGATGTGGGTATGTGTTCTGGTCCAGCGCTGTGCATAGAGTCTGGCCATCCTAACACGTGCTGTGATTGGCTGAGAGCCTGCCACGTGCTTAACGGGCGCCATGTTGCCTACCAACGTGTGGCTCTGTCATCCTGACGTTTCAATGATTTTTCCTGCTTTTTCGGCCAATTTCTCGCCGATTTGTAGCAGTTGAAGAAGAAATGGTGTGTTGTGCGGCTTGGGGCTGTTCCGTTGGCCGGGACAAGGCCGTATGATGCACCGATTTCCACAGGATGCACAAAGGAGGGCAGTTTGGACCGTGAAGATTGGGCTGGTCCCCCTCAGCTTATTCCTACTTGTGCTCGGTGAGCTCATTTCAGTGTTTACGATTTTTCGTTAAATGAACTTCCCTAGAGCAATCTGGGAGTCTGTAAGGTATTGATGTGTGGAAATCAGTTGTATAACACATCCAAGCCATGTACAACCGTTGATAAACTAGACAAGAGCCCCAATACAGAACTGATGCTGCACTGGCTAAACCTCGAAACAGGTAGGCCTAATATTTCTCAAGTGTCCCTGATATTATTGCTCATTATCATTCACTAGTAGCCTACTGAACATTGCAAAATATGTAATACTGGTACTGATCGCCAATTTACCCACCACACCAGTGTAGTGGATAAAATCTAAAGTCTCTGGAGTAAATTCTTTTGGTTGAAATCTACGTGTATGCAGCAGAGGCCCCTGCTCAGTGCCTGCGACTGTGTTATGACCGCTGGTGGGTTTCTTCCTGATCTCATCACCTTCATCATGGACTGAAAAGGTGAAACATGTTATTACCATAGCCTCTGCTCCTGATCTGGTGTTAAACCAGCTACTCTAACTACTGCTACACAATGATAAAAAAAATCTGGTTCTCTGAAACTGGGATCGAAATGATGGAAAATCCATAATTTCTGGAACCCTAAGTACTGGTACTGAATGATGTAAAACACATAATGTGCCTCTCAAAATTATTTACGCAGTGGTGTGGCCTTAAAAGGCCAAACCATTTTCTCAGTAGCTTCAATATGTTGTCTAAATTTTTAATCTAATAAATTCTTGTTTCTTCTAAGTTGGGGTCAACATCTAGTCATAGAAATTAACAGAGTGATCCATTCATGGTACGTTACACCCACAAAACAGGGTCAGCTGTGAGCCTCATTTTGCCATGTGACCAATTAATAAGGTGACAGACACAATAGTCATGTTAAATTCTTATTTAACAGTGGTCAAAAGTGAGGCAACTTTCGGTCAGTTATCTCATTAAGCTGGTCACATGACATAACAAGGCTCGTAGCTTACCCTGTCATATGGAGTGCTTCAATCCTCCTGATTTCTATTACTGCACTTGATCTGTGACCCCTGACTTACAGGAACATGGATTTATTAGATTAAAGAATTTAGACAACATTTTGACACTATTCAGAAAGGGGTTTGGGCTTTTCTGAGGCTGTCATTAGCATTTTTAAGACTTGCAGCGCGATTTTGCATAGCGCGCACATAGGGCTGCCTACCAGTTGGTAGGCAATATGGCGCCCGTGTAGCTAGTTGGCCAGACTCTCTCTATACACGGCGCTGTCCTGGTCGCTGTACTAGCGCCTCCTATGGTCGGTCGGGGTGCCTGTTCGGGGGGAGGGGGTGCTGGGGGGAATAGCGTGATCCTTCCACGTGCTACGTCCCCCTGGCGAAACTCCTGTCTGTTGAAAAGAAGCGGCTGGCGACTCCACACATTGATCGGAGGAAGCATATGGCAGTCTGCGGCCCTCCCCAGATCAGCAGAGGGGGTGGAATAGCGACCGGGACAACTCGGAAGAGTGGGGTAATTGGCCGGGTACAATTGGGGAGAAAAAGAGGGGGGGGGGTTGGATTTTGGATTAATCGCCTGTAGATGTAGACGTGAAATCATCACTGTGTCAGCAGTTTTTTGTTTTTTTGAGAAAGGATGATTAGCTCACAGACCTGTGTAAGCATGACTTATTCTACTAAAAAAAAAGCCACAGTATTCCGCTAACACAGTAGGTCACTGATGTATTATATAAAATAGCAAGAGCAGGCTTGCTGGAAGAGAGTTGCTTCTGCGGAAAAACTTTTTCCACTAACAAACATTGGTAAGCCTCTAGGCTAACCTGATTCAGTTTATATTTTCACCACATCTCTTCACACCCACATTATTGGCCTCCAAATGTGCAGTAAAAGAACACACATGCATGTCAAAGATAGTTGTGATATCTGGGAAGTTGATGATTTCGGAAGGTGGAGGCGAAACTACCCTCAAACGGCTCCATCTGAGATCCTCGTTACCGCCAAAAGTACGACAGAGATCGACCTAAACAGATTGTGCATATAAGTATGTAACTGTGCTAGCCACCTGGTGTCACGTCACCATAACTACAGTCCCTTTACCCATTACTGAACTTGATACATCTCTATTGGGACGACGCTACTGATGAGAATGGCTGTTATGAACGGAACCGACCACTAGAGGACAGTAGTAGCAATCTGACATGACCCCAGCTTCTGTCCGCCTCTCCCTTATCGTTAGAGGATACTGTATATCCCTCTAGCTATAGCATTATTATATTGATTTTAATGGGGAAGGCGATTGCAAGGCATTGTAGCAGAGAAAAATTGAGCTCAAAATAAAGTGGTAAAAAAAGGACTGGAAAACGCTCAACCCACTTTACTGAAAACACTATCGCTTGATTAAAAAAAAAGATAAGATAACCTACCATAGTGTAGTTATCTGTGTTGACAGTTACTGCGCCGACAGAGCAGTATGACATATAGGCCTGGCTATTTGTAAGTGCTCAGGGCACTGTGGCTTGGGTCAGTAATGGGGGTTATCCTTGTCTCCCTTATACCTGTTTGTCAGAGCTCCTACAATAATTGCAGTGATGGACGAATACAAATATCCCTTCCTATTTGATTGTCTTGGTGCATTAAGATGCAAATGGCTGGATTTTAACTTCCGTTAAGTTTGCCGGCCGTTGTTGTTTATCTGGGATACAGCAGACACGAGGGGATTCTGTCATCCTCTTATCCAGCTGTGTTGGGTTCAGTCCTCTCTCACATTTTCTTCCAAACACACTTACACACATATATGCACAGTACGCACTGTCCTACGGGTGACAACACTGACTGACTGACCTTAATATAGCGGTGCTGCTGTATGAGCCACATAAACATGAGGTAAACTGAGCTGTGTTTTGACATTTACAACTCTCAGGATCTTTTACTCATCCAAAAACAAAAACAAAACACAGGGCATTCCCAGTAAGAGAAACTTGCATTCAAAAATAAAGACTATATTTATACTGCCATACAAATTATAAAGATATGAATGTGCATCTGCCCACGTGAAACGACACCAAATGAGGTTAGATCTAAACTTGCTGTCGTGTTACCTAAAGATGAACGTTTGCCTTTTACCCACATCACAGCAGAATAAACTTCGGTATCCAGGAAATGTCGAGGGAAAGTTAATTTGCTCTTGCAAGCTCACTTGCAGTCACGATTTTATCTGCCAGAGGTGCCGGCGATGAAACGGCTGCAGGATAGGGCGAGTCTTGATCGTACCTTAAATTATGTGCACTAGCAAAAGTCTGGTGATATGGTAGCTTCAGACTTGATCCTACAGCATGAGCAAACCTTTCAATTAGTTCCCTTCTCATCAGCTCCCCTTACCTATCACATGTGGCTGCCTTGCTCACTGCTCCACACATCTGGTGAGTGATTTAAAGTGCTTTACAATCCTCAAGCCGAGCTGTATTCCCCACAAATCTGAGTAAAAACAAAACACACACACAATGTAGGTCGCACTGAAATTATTTTATTATTGGGATTAAACGTCTTTAAAATCATTTCAGTTGCAAAAAAAAAGTGGCTATAAAAATAACCTTTCAAATAACGTTGTTTAATTTACAATACAACAAAATATAGTCCCAACAGATATGGACCCTGGGCATTAACCCCTATTCTTCATATTACACAGCGTAAGACACTTTCAGAGACCAGCTTTGCCTTTAGGGATCAGAAAATGGCACAGAAGTTAATCAAATATGACACATAATGCCTTCCAGCATGTGTAGTAGTAACACTGGTTTCACTGAACTCGACCACAAGCTGAAAACCACAAAATGTGTGAGTGAACTGTTGTGGCACAGTTCCAAATCAAGGCTGGTTATGCAACAGAGAGAACTTGAACCAAAACAGTCATTTCAACAGTTGTATCTAGAACATTAATACACAGAAATGACCAGGAAAGGTTGAACCTGGTGCATGGAACGAACACAAGTAGACACAATAGCTTAAATCAGTCAATGTGACTTAGTCTGTGGAGGCTAAAATGCTTGTGCAGACAACTGCACTCAGAGACAGTGCTTCATTTACATTTGTATTCCTCAGTCAGCTCCACGGCCTCACTACCTGGTGAGCTCATTAACATAAAAAAATACTGTTAGAGTGTGGGAACTTAAATGTGTCCTGCGGTTTCAAGGTTGGACTGAACTTTTCTGGCCTTCGCCGTCTCAGAAATGATAGGATCTGCTTGTCACAACTTTTCAGTTGTTCGACAACAGGTCGCCTTGTCAGGCTGTATGGAGCACCACCCCGTGTCTCTTCCCGGACGCCTGTGTCAGATCAGATTACCGTATGTAAAATGTCTTGCGCCAAAATACTTAAGATAGACCTTCATCTGTACTCTCGTTTTGGTTCTCTCACATTACAACACACGCTTACTGACGCACACGACCACACCCATTTCTATTACCATGCTGGGTGCTGCTTCTGGGTCTCTGCCTCCAGCTCTCACCTCGTAAATAGAAACATGAAACATGACTCTGGGATGTGTGTCCATACAGTGCCCCCAACGCCCCCCCCTCCCCGATAATTCTGGATGTATTTCCATGACATCAGAGCTGCCTCCCGTAAATCTCACTGGGGTTTTGGCAAAAGTCATAACAACAAGTCTACGGAAAAATGTCCTGCCTTTTGCTCAGATCCCCATTTCAAGAAGTCTACTATCTGATGAAGAACCCAAAGGATAGCAAGCCATCTAGAGAGGCATTAATTTACTGCATGAGTGTGGATGTGCTATTGCTAAAACCAGAATGAAAGACTTAGTACCCTCTATACTGTAGGTGGCCCTCTCAGGAGCTAGAGAACAGGCCCTTGTCTTCCTTTGTAGTTAAGGAAAAATTAAGAAAGACAGTCTGGCAGGCAGGCAAGGAGGCCTCATGGGATGAAAAACCTAAAGCAGGGGACCATGGAGGCACTTTACTTGGCCATTTTGTAGTTAGCAAGGTCCAGGGGCTCTCTACTGGGTATACACCAGTCGTCAGCCTCCTGACTCACTTTGTAGTTCTTCAGAGCTGTCTTGTTGTACACCGGCAGCCTCTCTATGGAGTCTGTAGACAGTGCCTGCACAGAGAGGAGTCAAAGATGTAATTATAGCGGCCAGGCATTGTTTGCAGTACATCGCTGCACCTTTGTGAAAAGAGTTCAACTTGCGTTTACCTGAAGCACGTCATGGGAGAATTTAATCACTTTCATTATGTGTTGTAGTGATTTTGAAACGTTTGGCCCCTTGTCACAGTCTCATGTATTGGTCCCTGCACCTGGCTTACCTTCAAGTAGATAACAGCGTCTGTGCCATAGCCCTCCATGGAGTAGAGCTGCAGATCCCCCTGGAAGTACTTGGCATAGAGACGAGAAATGGGCAGACCGTATCCAAAGCCAGCCTGCACGGAGAAAGGAGATCAAGGTTTAGCCAAGCCTTTGTTCTCCAGAAGCAGGGATGGGAAGTAGCAGAGCTCTTCGGTGAGATTGAGCACGCAGGTCTTTTTCAATTTTGCTTTGAATATGTTTGGTTGTTTGTGATTGAGAACAATGGATGCAACATTTTCCAAATCGTTAAAAAAAGGCATAAAAAAGGCTGCACGGTAGCTGACATAGGCTGCAGACAAGTGCACCTTTAAGGCAGCTATTAATGCAAACGATGGGACTGAAGAAAATTATCAAAAAATATGGCATGTGTCGATAATGTCAAAATAAATGAACTGGCACACAAGTGCATCCTTGTAAATCCTGCCTGCGTGCCTTCCCAAAGTGTTTGTACTTGCTTACCAATGGAGTCCGCGTGTGTTCCCCAATTTGCGGAGTAGGGGCAGTGGAGTACATGTAGCTGAAGAGATTCTCAGTCCTCCTGAAGGGAACACCCCCGCCCTTATCACTCACCTATGGAAGAGCCAAAACAGATTAAGGGTTAAAGTGCAAAGAACAGGGAGGGACAGCAGTGAGACATAGGAAAAAGAGAAGGAGGCAATAAAGTGGAACAGTGCTAGGCCATAAACAAGTCCACGTAACGACAAGACAGACAAGCAGTTGCATGTCGTGAGGGCCTGGGCAAAATTCAAAAGGCAGAAGTCAAGTGGCTCTCTTGTTTACCTACTCTGCATGTCATCATGGTAACGGAACAACAGCGCCAGACCCACTCGCTTCTCAAACGTCTGTTATGTCACTGACAGCCAGGTGTACACACTTTGAACCAAGACTCTCGACGATCAAGTTACAGAGAGGCCAGGATAATAGGATCTCTAATATGGAGCTTGGCACATGGCCCGTCATGCTGATCTTATTAGAGCTTAATGGCTTTTCCCACTATTAAAAACTGAATTCTTACATAACAGGTTAAAATAGGAAATGCAAGTGGAGATTGGAACAAGGCACATTATTATCTGATACATTTCTCTGTGTTTGCTATTATCGGCTGGTGAATGGCTGTAGTACTGTTGAGCGTGGACATGCAAAATCTAGTGGCCATTTACCTTGATTGACATATCCTCCCCTCCGAGAGACACCATGACTTGAATAGGTGGGAGGCTGTTGCTGCTTTCGTGGTATTCAATGGTGGCCCTCATCGCATTCTACAACCAAGTGCAGTACAGATGATTTATATCTAATGAAAACATTTAGAAAAACTAAACACTGTAAAAGTCTATAAAACCAGCAATAGGAAGAATGCATCATAGTAATTGATAACACATGAGAGTAAGTAATAGTGTATGTAAATACCTTGAACAGTTCAAACAGCATATGATAAAGATGAGAGGGCACATAAACAATGTTTATGGGTTGATTCTTCTTATTGCCTGGATTGGGGAACAAACAGGCACGCACATTGAGAACTACCTCATTTAAAATTCATTACCATCGCTACTACTGGATGTTTTCCATCAATGGCAACGATTCTGTTCTGCCATGCTTTTAGTATTTGGGGAGTGGAGAGGAATGAGTCTGTGTCAATATTGTCTGATGCAGTCAGCCAGCGTCACTTAGCCATTACTTTAGCTTTGATGCTATAATTAGGGGGCCCTCTGGTCCATCGGGCTGAACAAGTATTCACACAAACACACACACACACACACAGAGCTATGTTGAACATTTCTCCTTCATCTTATTCTTTGAAATCGTCACAAGATGCCTTTGGTCCACCAGAAAGCTGGATTGAGAATAAGAAAATGTTTTGAATCTGCCAGATTAAATCAAGGCAATCTTACTGTTCATTTCTTGCACAATTACATCAGGGGAGCTGAGATAATATTGGTCACACAACATCTTGGCACTCTGGAAGGCATCTGCAGAAGAGAGGGGGAATAACAATGTCATCATTAATAGCTGCCATAAGTACACGGCTACTTTAATCAACATATGATAATACAAGTAGATTATAGTACAGTCTTCGTTTTGAGGGAGTGAATTCTACCCATTTTGAAAGGAGATAAAATATGAAATAAGTACAAACCATCTCATTTCATCATATCTGAACAAATCCGGTTCACCCCATGAGAGGACAACTTCCATGAAGTATAATTAGTGGATTTACCTTGGACTACCTCTGTGACTTCACAGTGAGGGTCAATGCTCCCAATGGTATTAGGGTGAACTGGGTTTGTGGCGCCATCAAAAATAAGAGCTGCAGATGAAAAAAGATAAAACAGAGTCAAACAAATAAGATCATAAAACTGTACTACCTAGGGTTCATAATCACTCAGGATATCTTAGTGGCTGAACTAGTTTACATATACCACACAGGCTAAGACCTTAACACTTAATGTTGGGTTTGGGGCATATGCTGCAGGGCACCTCTTTTTCATTCTCTTCTGTCACTTCTCACAGTTCCTATCTAATAAAGCAAAACATTACTTAAACTATAAATAAATGCCGTTAAGTAGAAAACAATATTTAAGGAGATAGTCGTCGCTTGAAAAAAGTGACATCAGGGTCCGCGGTGGCGTAGCGGTCTAAGCGTCGGCTTGGTGTCGATGCAGTTGCCCACTGGGGACTGGGGTTCGCGCCCCGGTCTCGTCAGATCCGACTATGGCCGGACTCGATGAAGCAGCGATCATTGGCAACGCTGTCTTCGGGAGGGGGGTGGAGTCGGCTTGTGTTCGTCATGTGAATGCGTCTCTGTGTGTGTCGGAAAAACAGTGGTTCGGCTTGGATTCGCCTTGTCACGAAAGTGGGGAGGCGCTTTCCTTCGAGACTGCCGGCCGGAGAGATGCAGTTGGCGAACGCATGCAATACGAGGGTGGGTGTTTGAATTAAAATAGGGATCAATTGGCCACTAAATTGGGAGAAAAAAGGGGAAAATCAGAAATAAATTTTTTAAAAAGAAAAAAGTGACATCAAAATATGGAAAATGTGTGATAAGTAAAGTAAAATGAGGGTCCTCTCAAATGGTAGTCTGCAAATCTTTGATTTGCAAAATACCCATGCTTATATAACTAATGCTCACTCTTACAAAAAGGAACCTCTGTACTTAAGAGATAAGGACTGATTGGGGTACACATGAGTGATTAAATCCACCTCCTCTACGATCATGAGGGTAAAACCGAATCCCTGTTTATCTATCGTGACTCCTTTTCTTTGCCTTCCTCTCAACTCTACAACTACCTAAAGAGGAAATGATAAAACTTACTGAACTGCCAGCTTTCCTTTTTTTTTCCCCTTCAAACATTTTTAAAAAGATGTTAGCTTTTCTGGCAAAGTCAACATATTGCTTCTTGGGAGTGGAATCTTCATTCAATCGCTTTCTTACTGACTCAAGAGAACTCCAGAGCAGGTGGGTACTCACTGTGCTGATTGATGAGCATACGGATAGAAATGCGGCTCATGTAGAAGCGGTCAAGGAAGTATTGGATGTTCTGGTTGGTTACTGCGTCCTGACGAAAGGCTTCTTTATACTCTATGATACCCTGGGCCATGGTGGGCACCACATCATTATGCCTGTTCCTGATAGTCACTAAGGCATCAACAAACCTAGGGGGAACCGAACACAGTTCAAGAAATTGTCAGGATTCAAGGTGGTATCAACCCCAGCAATTAAAGGCTGACTGAAGCAGTGAAATAAATACAGAAAAACATTCGAAAATAACCAAGAAAGAAAATGATTCCCACTCCAATGAAAATGAATGAAAGTCATGTGTCTTAACTGCAGGAGCACCTCATGTGTTGGTCCTGTACCATTACAGGCAGAACCCCCCCCCCCATCTCCAAAATCTAATTCTAAAGGTGCTCTCGGGCTATAAGACTTCATTAAGGAGTTACCCCAATTTTAATTGAGAGCCTTGTGTGGCATGATTACCGTATAATCAATGAATCTTATGCCATTTAGTTGAATGAAAATGGTACAATGAACAAAGCTAATAAGGGAACTTACTCTCCCAAAACTCTGTGATCATCAGGATTCTTATCTAAAAACTCAAGGATCTCCATCAAACTCTGAATGTACCTGCAACAATCATACATACAAAGACACACACACACACACACACACACACACACACACACACACACACACACACACACACACACACACACACACTTAAATAACAACATACTGTAGGTGAAATACAAACACAGCACAACCCATCATAATCCTATTCACTGACCAACTTTTCAACTGTATGTGTATTATTGAAAGGTTAAATCTGATGATTTCTTGAAAGAAAATGTGGGCCAAAAGAGATTCCTAGTTTTTATATTCAAGGGGTAATCTCAAAAGAGGGCATTCCCGACAACGGAAAAAAGGGGGCTGTTGAAAAACAAGGTCACATGACATGTGACGAGAAAGTAGAGCAAAGTTCATCATGGAGATTCCCCGCCCTGCAGAGAGTTTATTGGAAGAACTACAAGTTGGTCAAAGGGAGTCCATTGGAATTCTGAATGTGACGTTACCCCTGTGATAAAATACATGTGTGACCTCCATCCAACAGACGTATAAACAAGTTAACAGCTGTTCAGTTCATTTGTGAACGGTCAGGGGATGAATCTGAGCCCTAATAAGGATTGTAATCATAAAGTTATACATTTTCATTTTGTATTTTTCATATTATATGTAAACCGTCCCGTTTATATAACAGTTTTACTCTTCATATCCCAGTATCAACAACTTGTCAAGGAGCACTGCTCTTAATGATGAACAAAACAAAAACTGTTTGTGCAAAACACTGATAAAGCATGTCATCAGACTTACCAGCTCTGTACAATTTGCACAGATGGGGTTGTCAGAAGTTTATCAGGTAAATGTTTGATTTCCTTCATAATATTGGATAATCTGACAGGAAGCTCCTGTCTCAGAAAGACAAAAGAGGTCTTCTCACAGGCGTTGATGGAACCTGAAAATCCCACAAAAGAACAATAATGTCGATTGTATCTTGGAATTCTTGGCCAAACACTGGGTCTTATTACCCACACACATATTTAACAACATAAAATAAATCCTAAAGTCATCTTTTCACTACTAACACACAAAAAACGTCAACCAAACTGTTGTAGAGCCCGCAGGATGGGTCATATGATTGTTAAAAGCTGTGTAGATATATAAAAAATGTATGCAGTCGTGCACGTATTATTTATCATGCATACTATTTATTGTTGTCACGAACTGTTTGTCATGCATATTATTGACATGCATCAGAAGCCTTCAGCCATGCAGTGTATGCATGATGGTCAAATGCAGTTTTTGACCCACAGCATTGTTTTTATCCAGAGAGCTGGGTCTGACGCAATACTCTCTGCACTGTAAAGTGCTGCATAGGCTGACAAAACAGGGGGGGGGTTCAAAATATGGCTTACAACGGCTAACTTCATCAACGAACAGGTCATCGAAATAACAGTCGCAATAAAAACGATTTGCTGAAATGTGGATGAATCGCACATTTCCCAAACGCTTGAATAAAAAAAGCGACGGTCCAAAACTGTAAACACCCCCCTCCCTCCCTCGAAAAGGAGACCAACGTCAACGCCATCTACTCACCAAAATCGAGAAATTGTTTCATGGAGAGGGGCGAAGGTGAAAATTTTGAAAAATGTTCGATATGTTTAGGCACGCTGGCCAAATAGGCGTTTTTCATGATAAACCGTACGAACTTCATCGTAGCTATGTTGGTTCCGGACATTTCGTAAAATCTCGAAATTCGTTTTGTGTGGTCCAGCGGTCAGGGTCTTCCTATAACCGTGCGAACCTATTACCATGTTGACGACTGAACCGGGGGGTATAGAGAGGCTGCAGGCAGAAAACTTGTCTCGTTCAGCCAGTAGGAAAGCGCTATTTTTTTTATTTACAACTCTTTGAGCCAATAGAAACTGCTTATAGAGAAAGGGGCGGGGTTATTGGACCAGTTGCTTGGATGCGCCAGGAACGCATAGATAATCAATGACTAAAGGTACTTTTGACATACCTCAGATTACAGTGGTTCTCTATCAGGTCCTCTGGTACCACCAGTGCTGGTTTTCTGTTCTGACATATATATTTCATTACATTCACCTCTTGTGTCAGTTAGTCCAGCCTCCGATCAGAGATATCATGGACCCTGGAGCAACAGGTGAATGTAATGAACAACATGGTAGAATACAAAACCAGAAGTGTTGGCGGTATGGGGACCGAAATGAGAACCACTGCCTCAGACAAATTGTTATATGTTCTTCAAGAGCCCAGTCATGATGTTGACAACTCTTAAAGTGCAGGTTAAACAACCTTATCATGAGAAAATGCAATATAGCCTTTTTTTAACTCCGCTGGTTTGGACTTTAAACTTAAAAATATTTACTTCAAAGTGTCTGAAACATTTTTACACCGTGTAACAATATATGTAACACCAGTAGATGTAAGATAAACTATAGAATAGTCTCACGACACGGCATATAGTGGATATACTTGTGATCACCTCCTGACATTCTGACCAAATGTTCTGTTTTCACAAGATCTCAGACCAGTTCATGTTTATGTCTGCATGAACTGATAAAGAGGTGGAGGAAATTTTTACCAGGATAGACCCAAGTATTCCGTGACATTTTTGTCGATAATTAGACATCTCCTTATTATCCACAGTTGTGTACACAATTTTCACATATGTTCAGGATTTCTTTGTTGGCAATGAAAGGCTTAAATGTCTCAGGATGAAAAGCTTAAAAGCTCCATATCTCAGGCACATACTGTAGATGTGTAGAAAAATAATACAGTCCTTTTGAGTTTGCACATATAGCCCAAACTCTGCTACTAGTTTACTCTCTACTAGGCTTCTAGTCTGCCAAAGGAACCTTCGTCTCTGAAAGATACTGGGTTCAGGTACTTTATTCTAACCCTACTGTAAGACTTTGAGCATGTGTGCACTCTGTTTCATAAGTATTAATATAACCATGTTTATTTATTTATTCAATGAGGGGATGGTAAGCGGTATAATCAATCAGTAAATACATTATTTCACTGCACATAAGCCCATGGGCACTGCTAGTGATAACTCTTTCAAATACTATCTGTTATTTGTTCCCATCTCTTCAAAGAAACGGACACAAATTTTCCCTGCATGCATGATTTTTTGGAAAGTGGCCACCCATGGTTTTGAATAGAAATACCATTGTCAGAGAACACTGTGTTCTGATGAAATCCCCATTGCATAACCAATGGCTTTGTCAATAAGGTGTGGACTGTCCTCAAGGGACCCTGCCATTCCGTCACTTCATGAGCAGGACATTTTGAAGCGATAAGTAAACATAGATGTAAAAGTAATAAATGAAGATGCAGAAAGTCCCTAGAGACTAATTTGAATGTGGCTGTACTTTTAAAATTAGACATCTAAAGGGAAAAACAAACACGCTTGCTATCAGACATCTGTGAAGGAGGAAATCACGGTATTCAATTCAGCAGCTGTTTGCCAGCAGTGAGTGAATGACAATAAGGTGTTCCTTGAAAAATGCTATGAATACATGAATGTGAGTCATGTTTTCGAGCGGCAGCTGTTTTTGTGTGAGATGCATGAACTATGAAAACTTCCAAGATCTCATAGGGGGCAACTTCACTGAATCATGCAATATAATCTCATGTGAACTGCTGTAGCCTGCCGGAGGTTTTATGCTTGATGAAATACCTGTGATAGAAACTGGTCACTGGTTATTGCAGTGACATACCAGCACAACCCCCGCCCCTTTTTAAAAATAAAAATAAAAACCAAGTTTGAAAGTAAGCACCCACCCTTGCACAACTTACTAGTGTAGGCTTAAAAACCTTCTGCAGGAACTTAGTACACCAGCTCTTAGGCAGTGATGTGTTGAATGCACTCCCACACTAAGGTTTTTTGTTTTTTTTCTTGTCTGTTTTGTTTTGCTTGCATAAAGGCCTTGATTTCAGTTTAGGCTTCCTTTGTGGCAAAAAGATTCAACTACTTTTCAGAAAGTGTCAAATGCTAAAGATGTGTTGTGAGCTGCAAAAGGCATTAGTTATCTCTTGCAAGCCAAATAGATGTGTAGAAAAATGACAAAAGCTATTTCTCAGAGATAACTGAATGCTTATGTTTGGCTGCTTCTGTAACTACACAAATGTCCTGCTTGGCCTGGATTGGATCCCTCCGGGAAATTTCTCTCTTGTGTCTCCACTTCCTTACCTGTCTCTCAGAATTCCTTTCATGGAAAATCCGAGGAAAAAAATTAGTAGACAACCCCACTGCATGTTTCTAGGAAAAGAAAAATGATGCAGTCCTTTTATGAGTTTGCACGGTAACCCCTAAAATCTACTAGCCACCCAGATGAACGTCTACTGGCCAAGAGGTTTAAGGATTCAAGCATTCCTATCTAACAATATAGTAGCAAAATTCCCAGAAAGTTGAATCAGTTCATATGGACACAACATTTACTGGGAGAATGAATGAATTCCAGATGAACTGATTCAACTTTCTGGGATTTCCTTACCTGGATTATTGAGCATTTATCAAGACATAGCTGCAAAATTTACTGTAAGGCTTTAGCATTTATCAAGGTACGCATCAAGCCATATAGAAAACAACAGGTTTGCTAAATTGTGATGCATTTTGCATGTAGTTTTCAACCACAAGTAAATTAGCTTATATGCTTAACCATAAACTAGCTAAAATAATATAGTAGTGGTCTAATTCATACAATTTCATTTCATTCAAGATGAAAAGCAAAATGACCTCTAGATCAGGACCAAAAGTAAAGAGACTCTAACAGTCAATGTGGACGTCCCGCCATGAAACTGTTTTGCATTTATGTTGCAGGGTTTTTCGTGACAATTCCACAATTTCTCTGTGGGGCAACAGTGCATAGACTGTGTAAAAGGCATGTTGAAATGTACAGTAAGATTTTGCAAGATTGCAGGTTAGTCAGCACACTATTATATGTCAACATTTTATCATCATATGCCATTTGAAGTATAATTTCTCCAAACTGCTTTGCAATATCTCTAAGATGCATAACTCGACCCTCGTGGTGATCCACTCAACTTCGTGTTGGATAAGCCTTTACTACATATTTGTTTTTTTGCCGCACATTCATAGCCCATTAAGTTTATAGTTCTGCTCTTGCTTATTGAATTTCAATTCTGTTCCATTCCTCGTTCCTCGGCTGTCCCGTGTCTACACATGGCCCGCGGTGTCATATCGAGTCTAGAGCACTCCTAAATGAATGGGGGGGGGGGGCAGCTACCCCAGTACTTTTCCATTCCCCATGATCCCAGATTCCTGCCAGTAGCCAGCTCCCACTCCCCACTGTCAACAAACCGCCAGGCACTGTCAGGCCTAATTGGCAGAGCATTTTGTCAGCGCCTTAATGATTGAATAGGGAGCAACTGGACAACAGCTCTGGTGGAAAATTCCTTTCCCCACATGCCAAGCTCTGGTCATCCATCCGGCAGGGTTGGCATGACCTTATATTCAGTCAGTTAATATGTAAATGACAATGTAATTGAGTATAATTGAGTGCTCATAGTGGAGCATTAAACTGCCAATTGTTTTCTTGATGGGTTGGATACAACCTCATCGTACCAAGATTTCTTTTAATAGTTTTTGAATTTCAAAGCTATTCCGTTCCCTTAATGTACTGAATTGAAATCCAGAGCTGTGTTCCAAATGCCACCTAATAATCAATTAGTTCTGACTGGAAAATCTGGGACAGATGTGAGCGGGATGATAATCTCCCCATTCATGTCCTATTCATCCATTAATGTCGGAGAAAAGATTGAAGTATTCAAAAGTCTGAATATTATGAGCCTTTATCAGCTTCATCATAGCTATAATGTACTCTTTTATTCATAGTAAAGATGATTTTGAATAGCAATTGAACAGCTTAGCCAACAGTGATTAATGTCAAAAGCGCAAGAGAAAGAGGTCAATCTTGGGAGATGGCATAAAGCCAATACATGGATTTGGAAATATCTTTTAGATGGGCACCCAGTTTAGGACACTTTATTAACAAGAGTTTTTTTCGATGCAGCTTTGGTAATTTCTCACTATATGGTCTCGCTTTCTGAGTTTGATGAATGATAATGTTGAAATTTCATTCTCAATCACTTGTCACAGGTGGAAAAACAGGAAAGTATGCAATAAGCCTCAAGATATGTTCTTGTCATTTACACCAAACATAATCGTCAATGGTCAGCTTTTTCTTCACTCCAAGTATAGCGGTTATCCACAAAACAAATTCTATTTTACATTACCATAAATTAGACACTAAATGCTCTCACCCTTTTCCGGGTGGTGTGTGTCTTCCTCAAGCTCAGGTCCTCTACCAGAGGCCTGGGAGGTTGAGGACTCTGTGCAGTATCTTAGCTGTTCCTAGGACTGTACTCTTCTGGACAGAGACATCAGATGTTGTTCCTAAAATCTGCTGGAGCCACTTTCCCAGTTTGGGGGTCACAGCCCCTATTGCGCCTATTACCACTGGGACTACTGTGGATTTCACCTTCAACGCCTGATCTAGTTCTTCCCCCAGCCCTTGGTATTTCTCTAGCTTCTGGTGCACTTTCTTCCTGATGTTGCTGTTGCTCGGGATTGCTATATCGATCACTACTGCTGTTTTCTGTTCCTTGTCAACCACCACAATGCCTGGTTGGTTAGCCAGCACCTGCTTGTCAGTCTGGAACTTGAAGTCCCACAGGATCTTAGCTCTGCCATTCCTAACCACCTTTGGTGGTGTCTCCCATTTGGACTTGGGGACTTCCAGTCTGTATTCAGTACAGATATTCCTTCCAGCCATTTGGCTATGCCTTTCAGCAGACGGTTTTCCAGCTAGCATTTTACACCCTGCTACTAAGTGCTGGACTGTCTCAGGGGCATCTTTGAACAACCTCCATCTTGGGTCTTGTCTGGTGTGGTGGACCCCTGTCTCAACTGATCTGGTGCCGAGTGCCTGTTTTTGTACTGCTATGATCAGAGCCCCTGTCCTTCAATCCAGCCTTTTCTAGCCACTGGTAGGATTTCTCGATATCAGCTACATCTTCTATCTGTTGATGGTAAAGCCCATGGAGGGGTTTGGTCTTCCATGATACCACCTCTTCTTCTTTGTCGCTACTCTCTTTCTTCTGCTGCCTGAGGTACTCCCTCAGCAGTTCATCCTGGGGACCTCTGCCTGATATTCTCGTGGATGTTCCTTGTTTCATCAAGGACAATGGCTCTGACACTCACTGGCCCCCATCGTTTTGCTTATCGTGCAGTCTCAGGCTGCTGGACTTCAGGTGGAACCCTCCGTGCATTGTGAAGAATTTCTGTTTCCTGATTCTTTGGCCTTTACCTCCTCCTTTGGCCAGCTTATTATTCCAGCTGGGTATCTGATGACTGGAAGGACATATGTGTTGATGGCTTGGATCTTATTTTTCCCACTGAGCTGGCTCCTCAGGACCTGTCTCACTCCCTGGAGGTATTTGGCTGTGGACATACTGCAGCATGTTGTTGGGCTTAATGTATGGCTTTTATGTGCCATTCCTAAGGTCCATGGACATCTCAATGGACCTTAGGAATGGCACATACAAGGCGTACATTAAGCCCAACAACACGCTGCAGTATGTCCATAGAGAAAGCAACCATCCACCCTCACCCTCCATCTTGAAGAACATCACAGAAAGCATTAATAGAAGACTCTCAAAATTATCATCAAATGAGTCCATCTTCATCAAACTACACCCCCATACCAAGATGCATTACAAAAGAGCGGCTACAATTTTAAGCTCAAGTACAACCCACCATTAAATACTGACTACCAGCAAATCAACAAACGTAGCAGAAGACGAAACATCACCTGCTACAACCCACCCTACAGTGATACCATGGCCACAAACAATGGAAAGCACTTTTTTGAACTTTTGGATAAGTGCTTCACCCCGGACCACCAACTGTGGAAGATATTCAATAAGAACACCATCAAAATTAGTTACAACTGCATGCCTAACATTCAACAAATAATATCGTCCCACAACACAAGAATCATGAACAAATCAATGACACCTTCATCACAAATGGACACTCCCAACTGCAACTGCCGCGTGAACGACTCATGCCCCCTCGAAAGAAATTGCCAGATGAAAGGAATTATCTACCAAGCTACTGTGATGAGAAATGACAACGGCAAAATAGCGACTCACGTCGGTCTAACAGAGGGAACATTCAAAAAGAGGTTTAATGCACACGTGTAACTTTAGAAACAACCGTTTAAGGAATGTAAAAAGGAATGTACATTTGGTCATTGGCGGACAGAAACATCAATTATTCAACCACCTGGAAAATTCTCTCTAAAAACAAAGCATTTTCAACCAACAGTAAAACGTGCAATCTATGTCTAACTGAAAAATATTTCATCATTTGCAAACCAAAAATGTCTACATTGAATAACAGGAATGAATTGGCCAGCAGTTGCAGACATAGATATAAGCATCTATTTTGTTATTATAAATAAATCATGCCAATGGACAAATACCATTAACCTTGTATGCAAACTACCCCCCCCCCCCGCGCCGTACTGGACGGTTATCGATCACGTTTTTGAATTTTTGAATGTAGGCACCTCCCTCTTCCCCACTGGACGTTGTGCACGTGATGTGCATGACGAGGCAGGTAATATGTTATGTTCTTTCCCGTGTAGCTTTATTGACAGCTGGTGATTGCTTATGGCATGAAACAGGCTTGTACTGTCTCATAAAGAATTTACTTGACTCACTGGATTATTTTGCTCCTTATTTGTTGATAGATATATATATATATCTATATCTATCTATATATACAAATAAAACTTTGTTAAAAGAAACACTCAATGGTAGGGAAAGTGCTCAACAAATAAGGAGCAAAATAATCCAGTGAGTCAAGTAAATTCTTGATGAGACAGTACAAGCCTGTTTCATGCCATAAGCAATCACCAGCTGTCAATAAAGCTACACGGGAAAGAATATAACATATTACCTGCCTCGTCATGCACATCACTGTTTCATTGACAGCTGATGATTGTTAATGGCATGAAACAGGCTTGTACTGTCTCATAAAGAATTAACTTGACTCACTGGATTATATATATATATATATGCGCATACATATATATGTGTGTGTGTGTGTGTGTTAGAATTTAAACCTGACATTTCTGAAACTAAACGTGAAGTTTAGGCGTATCCTAAATCGTCATATTTAAAGAAATAAAAAGGAAAGAAGGAACTAGTTCGTAGTGACAAAACGGTTATTAACATCTTTACGGCAGTCTGATTGTGTTATAAACGCCCATAAGTGCCCTATCATCCATTCATTTATTAATCCCATTTTAAAAAAAATTATTATTGTTACAGCCGCTCGTTATGACGCGTCGCAGATTAAGGTTATGCTACGATAACCATCCCCAGGTGTGTCATGTCTTTAATTAGAGGGCGCGCACAGCGCCTCAGCCTATACGGACGTCGACGTTCACGTCTGGACAGAACGACGCTCCTGTTCGCGCGACAACATCCCACACCAGCCGAGCTCCGTGTTACTGCTGTGTGAGCCTCAGTCACACAGCAGTAACGGGAGGCGTGCAGGATATAGTGGCGGTGGTGGGAGCACACGAGGAGCAGAGACCACTGTGAACCGGGCTTTGGATAATTACCGTGAAGCGGGCGCTTTTTGGGGCGCACTTGCCTCCCCCCCCCTCCCGCCCCCATCCCCAGCCCCATCACCCCCACCCCCCACCCCCCCGGAGCAATGGCATCTATGGATCGATCAAAGGGACTGCGTGAGTATCCTCCTGATTTGTTTCGCTCTTTCTTTCTTTTTTTCTGGACATACAGGAGTAGTAGACGGAACAGCCTGCATCTTCGGCGTGAGCGTTGACGCTACAAAACTGGACGTAGTGGGAGGTTATAGCGCGTCACAGCCATGTTTTAGTAGTAGTACTCCTCGCAGTGCGAATGCCTACACTGGAAGATCACTCAAAAGTCCCGTTAGGAGAGAGAGGGAGAGGGAGAGAGGGAAAAAGAAGAAGATCGGCAAGCCAACATACAGTGTTTATTGTTCTTGCGGGAGAAAATGTGCCATTCATTTGCGGCGAACGCGAGTGACGGGTGCATCTTCTTAAAGGAGACGCGCACCGCTTTGTGTTTTGGCAACATCAGCATCACGTCGGATCGGCTGGCGTGAGCCTTGGTTTTGCCACCGGAAACGCTGAAGTTGAGCCCGGCGCTGCTGGGTCGATTGCTCTCCGGACGCGGATGAACACGGGCCCACTTTACCGCCGCCGCCGGTTATGTGTGTATGTGTGTGTGTGTGTGTGTGTGTGTGGGGGGGGGGGGGGGGGCGATCCCGGTCGAGACAGTGATCAGATAAGTAACGTTATAGTTTGCGTAAAAACAGAAACATTACGATAGCCTAGCCTTATCCCCACGAGTATGGGGTCATGTTAAGAGGTCATCTAACATCTCACAGCTTTCTAGGCATGCTCTAGAAACAGCCCAAGGCCGCACTATATAACCAGCCCAAGTCAATATTATGATATTCTGTTGTTTAAATGGGCATATAACAAGTTGTGTTCAGAGCGTAGTAGACGGTTTGCTGCTGCTGCTGTTGTTGTTATTGTGATGTTATTGTGCTTATGTACAACGAGCATGGTCAAAACTGGTCATTTCTGAGATGTTTTGTTCAGGTTTATCGCACCTCTCAGTCACTGACACAGCACATGTCAACTGCCTTCCTTAGAGTATCAGCATTGTATTCACATGGGTTTTAGGAGGAGCGTGGGATGCAAGGACAAGATGCTTAAAATGAAATGACGAGCAACTTTGTGCAGTGCCATGGGATTAAAAGTGTAGAGTGGAAAGCGACGCGGTGCTGAAATGTGTCTGTGGTACAACCCAGAATCAGTCGACAAGTAAGTTTACACAAAAATTTAGCTTGGCGGGTTGCTCATTTAGAGAGCGAGAGAGAGAGAGAGAGAGAGAGAGAGAGAGAGAGAGAGAGAGAGAGAGAGAGAGAGAGAGAGAGAGAGAGACAGAGATTCTTTATTGTCCTGCTTGAGGAAATGTCTTGTCACAGCCTGTACATCAAAAGACAAGTTCACCTCCAAACATCAGAATCACCTTCATATATACTTCCATACATATATAAATGTATGCATAAACCTCAGTAAAGTTAGAAACTACACAGGTACCGCCACATCCTACACCCAAACAAAAGCGCATTACACAAGACATGTATGTAGTAGTATAAAAACATTTGGGGAAAAAAGATGTGAAAATTATTGAAACAGAAAATCAGGAAATAGCGGGTCACTTCTACACAGTATGAAGTTAAACACTCTAGGTTAGGAGGAACCCCATCATTTATTTAGCCTTACTGTAAGATGGAATTTTACATCAGCAGAGGACTTTTTTTTTGTTATGTCAAGGACAAGGCAAAATATAGAGATCTACTTGTAAACCTCCCTGAAATGATACATCGAGAAGGCAAGTCCGAATAGCACGAAAACCTATCCAAAGTGTTGCTTTCATTAAGACAACACTACTCACTTCAGCTGGCATTAGAAATAAAACTTGTGGCAGGTCTGGGGAGTCTCTCCACACACAACACTGTCATCCATTGTGGATGTTCCTCTCTAGGGGAAGTTGACGTTCAAATCATGTGGGGAAGGGGGGGGGGACTAATATGCCTGATGTAATAAAACTTGATAACTGTTGACACCTTGGGTCAGCAGAATGCACTGCTTCCTCTGCCTTCTTGCTTCCTCATCCCCCATCAACTCATTCATCCATCCGACTGACAGATCAGCCATCCAGCCACCAGTCTAGACCTCTTATCACTGGTCTTCAGACTGGAGTTGATTACCATCCACTTCATTTGCAGTATCCGCCTCTCCCGTCAATGCCAATGCCCACCGGGGTTTGTCTGAGGGAGATAATTCAAGGGAGGGAATCGTGGCATTAGCTTACCTGCTAATCACCACTCACATAGCTACTGTGCTGATGTGCAGTCTCTCATGGGCTTGGGCTTGTTTTTCTGCCCTCGTTTGCTGTGTTGTTGTTGCTGTTGTTGTTGTTTTTTGAGAGAGGGGAGTGTTTCACGCTTTTAAATCAGATGGCAGCAAGATAGCCTCCAAGCTCTTACATAAAGTTGTGGGTTTATGCATTGAAAAGCGTTGCTAATGCTGTTTACGCGAGCCGTGCACGGCTAAGTGAGGTTAATGTATGCTGGTGACTTTGGTCTCCCGTGGAACTGAGCTTTTAGGTGGGGCTATGTTTGTACTTTCTTGTCATATTGACAAATAATTACATTTCTACAGCTGACTGGGGATGAGAGAAGGTCATGATGCAAGGCCAACTGCAGCCTGTTGACCCCAGTTAAACAAGGTCATATAGTGCCATAGTTGTGAAGACTTTGTTGTGAACAGCATGATATGCGATCATTGTCTTGAGTTTGCAATTGAGGTAGGCCTTGGTATTGCCTGCACATTTTCACCCGAGTTGCAAATGTTGCATATAATTTACATAACATCCCGTATGGATGTTTAACATTGTCATCGCAATAGATAGTTTTTGCACCAAATCAACAGAGCTAACGTTAGCTTGTCTGAATCATGTTTTTAGGTAATCAACGACCCCGAAAAGCAAGGTGACACATCAGAAACATGCTAAAACATTTATCAAAATATTGATTTGAGCACATTAAAGGTGATAGAGCACGTCTTACATGCATCTCTGTTTCTGTTGATGGTGTTTCTGTGAAATCCTACCTGATAGAATATGAGGGAGAGGCTGAGGGATAATCCACCGCAAGAGATGGTCTTCAACCCTCATGTAATTAAAATGGCGATTTTCTTTAACATCTTTCAGTAGCATATATTTTTAGATGCACTCAATCAACAGCATTTTTGGAGGGGTTGCAATGCCCCAAGTTAGAAGGTGGGTTCTTGAGGTGCTTTGCACCTAAAAAACCAAAGTAGAGGCATTCACAACAGCTGGCAGCTTAGATTAAAGTGGCATGGAGGACCTCATTAGATTTGGCTAAATGTGCAATGTGCCTAAAATCCTATAGTTATAACCCATCATCTTTGCATCTGAAAGGCCAGTGTCTCTCTAACACCAACACCTTCTAATATATATATATATATATATATATATATATATATATAGTATATGACATTATTCAGACCTCAGAGATGCTGATCACCGTACATGAACAATGCATGTGATGCGTTTCATGATGGGTAAAAGTGGCGCAGGAAGCGGTCTGTGTCGCTGCTATGAGGGATTCATATTTGGAGAGATACCCACCCTGCAGATGATTTCTCCTGGTGAGTTAATTTTGAAGCTCTTGGGTTTTCTCCGTTTTCGTTTTTTTTCTCAACTGACCTTCAGCAAGGCTGATTTAGCCGGAGGAATTTTCAGCGAGCAGAGAGAGAGTGTCAGTGGGGGTGGGGGGGTTGCTTGGGGGCGTATGGACACAAACAAATTATAGATTAAGAGCACTATGGCACATTTGAGTTGCTGGGCAGAAGGAATGCACTCCCCCCCCCCTCTCTGTTGAATAAGGTATTCCACCGAGGAAAATGTGGAGCATCATTGAATCAGCTGCTTTAAGCATGACTTGTTGTTCAATGTTCTGCATAATGCGACCTAATCTATCTGAAAATCACATACCAACCATGGGAGAATGCATGTAAAGCTTGCATAAAGTTGAAACAGCAGAAAATAGGAGACACTTTTACTCATCAGTTCTCATAGGAAACCATTTGTATGGAGTCTATGTTGTCTCAAACTCTTAATGCAGCAATTTCATAATATAAAGCAAAATCGTGTTTTTAGTAAAAAAAAAAAAGGCCTTATTTACATGAAGCTATTTTCATGCTCCGAATGACATCATGGCCCACCATGATGGAAAGAGGATGTAAGGTGATAGGTAAAAAAACCAGGTCTCTAAATTCAGTTTTTCTTTCCTCTCTACAGTTTAACATTTCTGCAGCATTCTAACACAGCAAAACATATGGCTGCAGACATTCCCAACGTACTGACGGGCCAACGAAAATAAAAGAAAATACGTTCAAATTGTACTCTTTAACAATTAGCAATCTGCAAAATGCATGGCTTGTATGGGAACGCACAAGTTGGAGGCTGAGTTGAACCCTTCGACAATTTCCTGCTGCTTAGCTTTGCCTCACTGTTTCTATCTACTACAAAGTGAGTCTCTTGACAGCTGAAATGAGGGGCCCCGCTCTAAACCTGATGACGTGGGCACCTTTTTTTTGAGTCTCTTCTTCAGGTGAGTCATGGAGAAATTAATTTTCGTGTGCAGCACATATCAGCACCCAAACACAGAGCTCTACTATCAGTTACAGTGGAAAGTAATCACCTTTCTGCAACCCCGTCCATGCTACTAAAACAAAGAACAAATCAAAGTATAATGTAACTGACTTTGTATATACCCTTGATGGTAATTAGCTAGGCGTGTTCATGACAGGAGGATAGCGTCCTATTAGTCAAGCCCCTGAAGCCACATGAATAGCCACCCCTGCAGATTCTGCCTGGCCTTCAGGTTTCTGATGGGTTACTCAAAAGCCATGCTTTAGACATTAGAATATTAAAGTAATTTATCTCTCTCCCAGGTCTCATTTCTGAGGGCCGACACACATTACATCGGACCACCCTTATGCTGTCCTTTGCATTTCATGCGGAATATCCACGCACCTTAAGAGATAATCCTGCCAAGAAACAGTGCAAACATGACTCACCGATGTACTATATGAAACGCATTCCTTGTTCTTTCAATGCCTTTCTCCCCCCCCCCCCCTTTCTGATTTCATATCATCCCTGATTGATGTCTTTGGGAGGGTAAGCCACTTAGAATAATGTGCATGTGTGTAAATGTGAACATTTATGTAAGCTACTTAGACTGACAGAATTAGCAGATGAACGGGGAGAGCAGAGGCCCTGCTGATGGAATATTCATAGGCAGCTTTTAAGGGTCACAAGGGGTGATGGGAGGCAGGGGAAGAAAGAGAGGAACGAGGAACGGGAAATCAGGAGCAATGCCCCGCCGTTTTCCCCTCTTTTAAAGTTACTGTACACCCACTATTTCTTATAAGAGCTCAGACCCCCCCCCCCCCGCCTCCTGCTGCAGTCTTCATTCTGTTGTGTTGACTAAGCAGCCACTGTTAAGTGGCTCCTTTAATCTGCTCCACGTCTGAGAAGTTGTCAGGCTCTTGCATAAGTCAGAGAAACTGCAACGTGGGATTGTGTCAGATGTGTTTGTTTCACAGCAAACTGTGAACATCGAGTGTGCAAAAAACGCAGCGTTTTCCTGCGTTGAGTCAGGGGCCGTTCACTCTCATGTCATCTGCAAAAAGGAGCGTTCTGCAAAAAGTCACCTTTCGAGGCCAGAGCAGAAGCTAGCTAGCAACCCAGGAGATTGCTAACCAGACTGTGTGTCTTCGAGCATGGCTATTGACTAAACGTCAGTCAGTCTCCATAAAACAAGTACTGAAATCCAATTAACCATAATATGTCCTCAGGCGCACCGGCATAAAATGGAAATGAGAGCCTCTTTTTGAAGTAAGACTGATAAGAGTGTTTGGCTTATGAGCACACAGCGTGGCAGGGCTCCTTTCATTTTTTAATCTGGGAAAAGCAACCAGCATCCAATGTCCAGCCAGTGACAGACAGTCAGCTCCCAAGAGCCTTAGGAGATGTCCATCCAGTGCCAACCAGATTTCTCTAATCACGTTTACGGCAACATAACAAATGCTAAACATTTTTTGGTTGAAAAAGAGAGAAAAACACCGTGTCGATTCAAAGCTTTGACAACGCCACTGAACAGTCCCTCAAGGAACGCTCTTCCGTTACCTTCAAGAAATAACAAGGACAAAGACTTCACACACACACACACACACACACACACACACACACACACACACACACACACACACCAGATATACATACAGCGTTCTCATTTTACTAGCATCACAATTTACTGAAACCATGTGTCTTCAGTTGTTATTAGGGATGATACCTGTCATACAAAGGCCTGGCTCTTGATCAGGGAGACATTGAACAGTTCATTTATAAAAGATATTATTTTCCCTCCATAAGTCCTTAACCATGTCACAGTGGTATAGCATGTGTACCGGTGTGTCACAGTGGTATAGCATGTGTACTGGTGTGTCACAGTGGTATAGTATGTGTACTAGTGTGTCACAGTGGTATAGCACCTGTATCTGTGTGTCACAGTGGTACCAGTGTGTCCCAGTGGTATAGCATGTGTACCAGTGTGTCACAGCGGTACCAGTGTGTCACAGTGGTATAGCATGTGCACCAGTGTGTCACAGTGGTATAGCATGTATACCAGTGTGTCCCAGTGGTATAGCATGTGTACCAGTGTGTCCCAGTGGTATAGCATGTGTACCAGCGTGTCACAGTGGTATAGCATGTGTACTAGTGTGTCCCAGTGGTATAGCATATGTACCAGTGTGTCCCAGTGGTATAGTGTGTGTACCAGTGTGTCACAGTGGTATAGCATGTGTACCAGTGTGTCCCAGTGGTATAGTGTGTGTACCAGTGTGTCACAGTGGTATAGCATGTTCACCAGTGTTCCAACGTCATTATGACAATGCCAACATAAATCATCATCTCTTAGTTTGAGTCTGGTCATTCTGCTTGGGGTCCAGTAGCATTGACGCAAACTGAAGAACACAAATATGAGCGCAGACACGCACACACACCCACGTAACAGATATACACACAGCTTTCTCATTGTACTTCCTTTTTCCATTCTTCCCTCTTAACTCTATCACTTCCTGATTTGCAGTGTTGCTGCTGTTCTTTCAAACCAAGCAGATCTATTTTTAAGTGAGTTTAAGATTCCTGGTTGGATTCAGATCAGATTTTCAAGGATGCAACCCAATTAAATTTTTAAGAGGTGCGATTTTATTCATTTGACAGTAGACATGTGGTGTCCCTCGATCTTCCCTTTCTCAGATTACATGCTTCTCACATCAGGCCCTCCCGATTTCCCTTCAGCAAACTTTATTCGCTTCCCGTTCATCCCCCGCTCGCCACTTTTATTGACCTTTCCCTCTGACATAACAGTGGTACACTGTATCCGCAGGCCAGAGCAGTGACCTCAGTATACCAAGAGAAAAGGCCATATGTGGCCCCACAAACGGCACAGTGACGATAAAAAAAGGCTCTCCCGGGGGCGCCCGGGTAGTGTGGCGGTCTATTCTGTTGCCTACCAACACGGGGATCGCCGGTTCGAATCCTCGTGTTACCTCCGGCTTGGTTGGGCATTGGCTATGCCTGCAGGTGGGAAACCAGATGTGGGTATGTGTCCTGGTCGTGGCACTAGCACCTCCTCTGGTCGGTCGGGGCGCCTGTTCGGGGGGGGGGGTGATGGAGAAAACAGCGTATGCCAAATGCTACATCCCACTGGTGAAATTCCTCACTGTCAGGTGAAAAGAAGCGGCTGGCGACTCTGCATGTATCGGAGGAGGCATGTGGTAGTCTGCAGCCCTCCCTGGATCGGCGGGGGGGCTGGAGCAGCAACCGGGACAGCTCGGAAGAGTGGGGTAATTGGCCAAGTACAATAGGAGAAAGGGGGAGGGGGAGGCTCTCCCCTCCTTTTCCACTCTGTCTTGCTGAGCTCGTGAGCAACAAACTCACAAAAGTCACACCGCCTACTGCGCTGTCCCAGCTGCTGTCAAAGTGGGGTCTAACCTCCAACACGTCTTAGGTTAGCCAACAGATTGTGTTACAGCGAGTGTGCAACACGATGTGTTTCTGCACTTGTTATGGACCTGTCGGAGTACGGACGGAGTGCGGTCTCAGTCATGTTGCCTTTATTGTTGGAGACACCTGGTTGCTTTGGAGACAGTGGGGATGAGATGTGACCATGCTGTAATGTGACGGCACTGTTTCTTCCCACTCAAGGCACCGTGCCCAGCTCACCGCCTCGATGGACCCAAATCTGTACAGGCGCTGTCTGTGTGTGTTGTTGCTGTGTGTGTGTGTGTGTGTGTGTGTGTGTGTGTGTGTGTGTGTGTGTGTGTGTGTGTGTGTGTGTGTTTCTATTCAACTGCATTTGTAAGGAGGGATTTGAGTTGGGGGCAAATTTTGTGGGGACATTTTGGCCGGTCCTCATTTCTTCAAGGGTTAGGACTTTTGTTTATGGTTAACTTTAGAATTAGGATTACGTTAGGTAAGGGTAAAGGTTTTGTTTATACCTATCATACACAGGGCTGGACTCTTGATCAGGGAGACATTGACCAGTTAATTTATAAAAGATATTTTTCTCCAAAGGTCCTTAACCATGTCACAGTGGTATAGCAAGTGTACCGGTGTGTGACAGTGGTATAGCATGTGTACCGGTGTGTGACAGTGGTATAGCATGTGTACCGGTGTGTGACAGTGGTATAGCATGTGTACCGGTGTGTGACAGTGGTATAGCATGTGTACCGGTGTGTGACAGTGGTATAGCATGTGTACCAGTGTGTCACAGTGGTATAGCATGTGTACCAGTGTGTGACAGTGGTATAGCATGTGTACCGGTGTGTGACAGTGGTATAGCATGTGTACCGGTGTGTGACAGTGGTATAGCATGTGTACCGGTGTGTGACAGTAGTATAGCATGTGTACCAGTGTGTCACAGTGGTATAGCATGTGTACCGGTGTGTGACAGTGCTATAGCATGTGTACCGGTGTGTGACAGTGGTATAGCATGTGTACCGGTGTGTGACAGTGGTATAGCATGTGTACCGGTGTGTGACAGTGGTATAGCATGTGTACCAGTGTGTCACAGTGGTATAGCATGTGTACCAGTGTGTGACAGTGCTATAGCATGTGTACCGGTGTGTCACAGCGGTATAGCATGTGTACCGGTGTGTCACAGTGGTATAGCATGTGTACCGGTGTGTCACAGTGGTATAGCATGTGTACCGGTGTGTCACAGTGGTATAGTATGTGTACCGGTGTGTGACAGTGGTATAGCATGTGTACCGGTGTGTCACAGTGGTATAGTATGTGTACCGGTGTGTGACAGTGGTATAGCATGTGTACCGGTGTGTGACAGTGGTATAGCATGTGTACCAGTGTTCCCACTTCATAATGACAATGCCAACATAAATCACCATCTCTCAGTTTAAGTCTAGTCATTCTGCTTGGGGTCCAGTAGCATCAATTGAGGATTTTATAGTTGGTGAATTGCCTCTGTACTTCTCAGGCGGGGTTGTGCCAGTTCGATATAACTTCTTTCTGCTGTTTTTTTTTCAATATTTCTCCCAATATCTCTCCCTCAAGCCAATTCAAGACCATCAAGTTTAGGTTCACTAGCATCTCTGATGAGTTATAGAAAAGTGAAGCACCACCTCATTTAAGGCTGACATGTTGTAGTAGGCTTTGGATCTCAGTGACTGAAAGTTGAAAAATCCAACACCGGGTTATGACCCCGCCAAGACCGACCTTTCTGCGTCACAAACAATTCAATCCGAGAGGGATTGAGAATCACTTTTTCAATTTCCACCCAGGCAGAGGCCACACGAGGGGGTAAATTACATCTTGACACTTGTGCAAGTGAGATCGAACAGCGACACCAGTCTAACCTAGGAAGAGAGAGTTCTCGTTATCTTTGGCAGAGTATAACTCACTACAGTTTGAGAGAGTTTTTTTCCCCTTGCCACATAAATGATCAACACATTTATGGTGACACTAGCCTATCAGTTAGTATGTAGTTGACCTTTGGTATTATAATCCCGGCTAGGGTAAGGGTTAAGGTGAGGCATGAGGTTAGTGGCTCGGGAATGAGTGTCGATAATGAGGGTCTTCACAGTTATCGAAAAACAAACGTGTGTGTGTCTAAAAATGGCCAAAAAGGAGATTTACAGTAGAAAGAGAGAGAGAAACTGAGAGAAAGGGTAAGAGAGAGGAAGGGGCAAAGAAAAAGGTGTGTGTGTTTGTGTGTGTGTGTTCTCCTGGATCACCCCCTTGCCGTGGTAGAGAAGCTTGGGTGGACCAATGATCCAAAGAGCTATGCCGTCTGGAGCTTGGCTCCTGGTAGGGTCACCCAGGGCGGACAGGTCAAGGGGGAGGTTCCAGACGAAGCGTGATCCAACAAAGACTGCTATGGCGGAACTGGCGGAAGATGTCTCCAGGTCACAATGGCACTGAAGGCAGATGAAGGCTGCAATAGAGGCTGGTCTCCAATCATCTTGGTTCTCCATGCCATTGGACTCTGGCCACCCCCTGCCAAGGACCGTGTGGTGGCTGCAGGCGCATCAGCCACCTCACGTAAATAGCTGTCACGTGCAGGCGTCCTCCCATTATGTGGCTCCAGGATCGGCCTTTATGCCCACCTGAGGACCCAGGGGGAGGACAGTCATACTCAACTCCAAGTGACCGCCGATGATAATTTGTGTGTGTGTGTGTGTGTGTGTGTGTGTGTGAGAGAGAGAGAGAGAGAGAGAGAAAGAAAGACAGACAAAGAGAGCTTTTTCAGTATGGAGTCTTCATTCACACAGGGGATTTACACAGTTCTTTTTGTGTCTCTGAAAAACCAGGTTACCCACTTGCATGTCACTTGCTGCTGGCCGCCCTTAACTCCCCCAGGTGCACCTTAAAATAACAGCTAGTGCTACGAGAATGCCCTGACGGTGTTTTGCATGAAATCGCCCTGCTGTTGACTACTCTGCAATGGTTAGCGGTTGCGCTGCCACCACAAAGGCGTCATTTCTCTCCTCTGGAATAAAACGGAAATATATGAATAAAGAACAGAGCGAGACAGTTTGACGACACCCTCGTATCTCCCAGAGCAACAAAGACTGCCTAAGTCTCAAATTAGACCAAACTAATCAAGTGTCGTCAAACGGACACAGAGGAGCCAAACAGAAGTATTTCATCTGCGAGATTATCCCGTGGTTGCAACAGGGTGCGGGCAGAGTCCTTAGATTTCCTGTAATTACTTCCTATGGAGGGACTCGTGTGTCAGCTGCTGAGGAGCTGGAGACTTGATGTGAAGTCGGGGGTTGAGAGGGAAAGCTCAGATGTCCCTCTGAATTCTGTCTGTTGCATCATTTTGTTTTGAAAGAACGGGAGGGGGCTAGCCTTTATACAAGCCCCTGTCGGCAGTCTGTTTTGTGCCTGAATAACACTGGTACTGAAGCAAGGATGCTAATAAATTATAGCGTTCAGTGTCGGTGATCCTTGACATCAGAATCAGAAGAGAGTGGATAATTTGACCCAAGGGTCCTAAACTAGTCTCGTCTCCCTGGCATCACATCGTGTCAGGGATCAAGGATTCCCGCCGCAAACATGCTTCCGTTTCCTGAAGGAAGCGAAGGGCTGTGCTCGGAGAAGGGTCTTACTGCAGCATTGCAGTACTACACGACACACCCACTTTACTACACGACACATCCACTTTACTACATGACACACCCACTTTAGTACATGACACACCCACTTTACTACACAACACCCCCCCATGTTGTTATTCTAACAGTATGTCACATAACCCCTCCAACCCCTAACAGCTCACTCCTCATGCGTAATCCTAACCAAGTGGGTGTGTCATGTAGTAAAGTGGGTGTGTCATGTAGTAAAGTGGGTGTCTGCAGTTAGACCTACTTGCATGCTAGCATTGCTTTGTGTGTGGCCTACCCACACGCAAAGGAAGGAGACAATGAACGCAAGCTTTCCAGTGAGAAGCTATATGATGATATTGATGAGTCAAGCGGACCCATCTCCATACTTAACCGTCTTTATCGTCTGCCTGGGTGGAAATATAAGGTCTTACATAACACTCCCCCACAAACGCCCATTTTTCTCCATTATTCTATTGCACAGAACAAGGGCTTGTGCTGTTTCAGAGACTCATATACAACAATCCAGCGCTAACAAGGCAGGCTTACAGCTAATTGGAATGAGCTGAACAGAGCGCAACAGCACATGCACACATAGGTGTGCGTGCACACACACACACACACACACACACACACACACACACACACACACACACACACACACACACACACCACTGTTTCTCCTTAACCACAGAGAAGAATCAGACCCCAAAGTTAGTGCTTTCATTAAAAAAAAAGGTTTCTGCACACACCTGTCATTTCTGTCAGTGTGTCGTTCTCTTTCCCTTTATTATCGGGCTTAATGAGGTGTTAAAGGAAAAAGACATGATTTTCAACATTATCTCTATATGCTGCAGGGACAACGCCACATGAGAAGACATAATACCGAGCAGTCCTCTGTGTGTCCACCGGTGACATCGCTGGAGGACAATCTCTGAATGTGAAAATGTATTTCCTGGTTTGCAGATGGGCTGCGTTGTATAAGACAAGAAAATGTGAATAGTGACGCAACATGCTGCTGTATAATTTTAGCGCCGTTAATCCCGTTTTCCCTCACAGCTGTATGTAGTGACATCACTGGCAGACACTTCACACAATTTCTGGCAGCCTTTTAGAGACACGCAGGGAAGACTGCACACAGTAGCATTATGGCTGCTCATGCAGCGTTATCCCATCAACATACATATACCGGAGATAATGTTGAAAATTGTCCTTGCTTCCGTTTTAGGGGACCTTTGTGTTTGATATGGACATAGCATCAGCTGAAATGAGACCCCCCCTCCCCTTTATGGAGCTGACGGTGTGCAGATGAGTGGCACTTCTTCAATTAACGATGCGAGCGTGGCCAGCGTAGGTGTGTGTGGAGGGACGTGAACTGGAACACAAGCCTGTGTTTGTTTCTGTGTCAGTGTGTAATGATTGGCTGCCGTCCACAGCTGATCTATCAGTCGCTGTAAATGGTGAGAATAGACTAGGCTGCATGCTTCCTGGGCCCGCATTCATTCATCTCTCATCCCCCTTGTTCCCACCTCCCAGCTGCACTGTACTATACTCTGGTGTCTTTTTGTAGCTTCTGCCAGCAACATGCATGTGTCCCCCAGCAGCACTCTCAGGTTCCCGTTATATGGTCCCTCTCTCTCTCGCTCTCTCTTAATTCAATTCAATATTTGCTTTATTGGCATGACCTACGTTTTTGTACATATTGCCAAAGCATGCAAAACAACAGCACAACAGCAACAACTGTAATAACAGCAACAACAACAATGATTATGATATCAAACAACAACAGCAGCAATAATAGTTTATGGTTCCGCGGCCTAGCTGGCAAGAACACAGCCCCCTCTCTCTCTTCTCTCTCTCTATCTGTCTCTCTCGCTTCTCTCTGTCTGTCTCTCTCTCTTCTCTCTGTCTGTCTCTCTCTCTCGCTTCTCTCTGTCTCTGTCTCTCTTCTCTCTGTCTGTCTGTCTCTCTCTCTCTCGCTTCTCTGTCTCTCTGTCTCTGTTCTCTCTGTCTCTCTCTCACTTCTCTCTGTCTGTCTGTCTCTCTCTTCTCTCTCTCGCTTCTCTCTGTCTCTCTTCTCTCTGTCTCTGTCTCTCTCTCTCTTCTCTCTGTCTGTCTGTCTCTCTCTCGCTTCTCTCTGTCTCTGTTCTCTCTGTCTGTCTGTCTGTCTGGCTCTCTCTCTCGCTTCTCTCTGTCTCTCTCTCTCTTCTCTCTGTCTGTCTGTCTCTCTCTCTCGCTTCTCTCTGTCTCTCTCTCTCTGTCTGTCTGTCTGTCTCTCTCTCTCTCTCTCGCTTCTCTCTCTCTCTGTCTGTCTCGCTCTAACTCTCGCTTCTCTCCGTCTCTGTCTCTCTTCTCTCTGTCTGTCTGTCTGTCTGTCTGTCTCTCTCGCTTCTCTCTGTCTCTGTCGCTGTCTCTCTCTCTCTCACACACACACACCACTCGTGGATAAGGGTGCTTGTGCAGACCCATGAGATGACGCACGCGCGCACACACACACACACACACACACACACACACACACACACACACAAATGCTATTCTGCTTCCAGCCTCTTCACACACTTGCACAAATTTACATATACATTTGTTGGAGTACACTTCACTCTTTCGATGCCCAATTCCCTTCTTCTTCTATGTGTACATGTATAATGATGGCAACAATTAACTTATAATACTGGCAATAATTATTAATTCATAAAAAATTATTGTTAAGAGCAAGTCTGTAGGTGATATAAGTTAAAAGCACATACATCCACAAGTCCAAGAGCGCATCTTCACATTTATTCTCGCCACGCTGACCGTGTGTGTGTGTGTGTGTGTGTGTGTGTGTGTGCATGGGTGTGTGTGTGTGTGTGTGTGGGGGGGGGGGGCACATTCATCTCTGTGTGCAAATTTGTGTTTATGAGTGTGCAAGTGTGTCTAGTTTTAAGCTTTGCACTTTCAATGTCAGCTTTGTGTAATTGTTTTTGTGCACGAGTGTGTGTGTGTGTGTGTGCGCATGTCTCAGTGCTTTGTCAGTTCATTTTTGTGTGCATGTGTGCATGCACTAAACTTTCTGTCCCTTAATAGCTTCCCGACTCTGCACTCTGCCAATGTGCCATTCGACTTCACACTGGTCTTTCTTGAGCCGCACTGCTCCTCATGCACACACACACACACACTCTCACACACACACACACACACACACACACACACACACACACACACACACACACACTCGGACTTCAGTAGAGTCTCTCTCTCCTCATGCCCCTTACCCTCCCCTCCACCCCCTCGCCGGCTTTTGATTATTCACCCCCCGCTTCTCGCCACTCCTCCACCTCTCTCTCCCTCCAGCCTCTGTGAGAAAATGAGCTGAGCATCACACGGCAGCCGCAGGCGGAGGTGCTAGAGGGGTCGGTCTGTGCATGTCTGTGTGTGTGTGTGTATGTGTGTATGTGCGTGTGTGTGGTGGAGAGCCTGGAAAAAAAATAACTACAATGCAAGAGACAGAGACACGGTGTGTGTGTGTGTGTGTGTGTGTGTGTGGTGTGGTATGTATAAAAGAGAGGGGGCCTTGGGTGGCTGAGTGGTTGTGTCCTTTGCCAAGGACACCGGAAGTCTTCATTAAAGTAATGGAATAGACACCTCCGCAAAGAGGCACACGTGCCTGGCACATGCAGAAAGATGTGCAGAGAGATGTACGTTTACACTCACGTGCCCACACACACACACACACACACACACACACACACACTTCAACCATCTGTAACACATGGATCAGCATGACGGTATTGTTTATAGAGGGCGCTGCATACACAGACCTGCACACACTTTGCTCCCTCCACAGACTTCATGCTTTGCTCATGTTGATCAAATATTCCTTCTGATCCCAGCCGGCATGGCACCTTCTCTTCTCTTCCCGCACACTGCACCTTGTCTCGCGCTGCAGCCTGCAAGTACCCATAGGCGCTATTTATTAATCAGCCGCCAGAGAATGTCATATTAACGCAAAGAGTCAATTAAACACTTGACTATAGTTTCTCCAGTCAACAGGCCCACATCCATCATTACTTCTCAACATTTACAGCTTAAAGTCCACCAGAATTAAGCGTCAGATCTTTTCCATTCGGTTTTTCGGCGTATTGAAGCTATTGAAAAGGCCCAGATATGAATTAGTCCTGTCAGTCCTATTAGCGATATCTCCAGAAGACTCTTCAATTTGGCAAGAAGTGACTACAATGAGCCAGTTTTTTTTTAAACAAATACATGTTTTTAACATCACTGTGTGCTCAATAGTTGTATGTTTTGTGGCTTCCCCATGTGCCCGGCTGCCAGAAATCTGTTCCCTTGAGGACCGCATGGTTCAATTAAACGAGAGTGAAATATAGGACAACCACTCTAATTTGTCTCTGGATGCTTATCATCGCACTATTGTCACCCTCGCTCAGGCTACAGCAGCATACATGCATGCCTCGTGTGGCCCTTGTGTACCAGGATGCAAGAACTGCAGAGTACGGTTTTACAAGCCATGCATTTTTCATTACATTTCATATTTAATACATCTTTTATACGTCTCATACATCTGACTTTCCTCCTCCATCCATCGTACTTGTGTGCGTGTGTGTGAGTCCTTAGTCGGTGCGTGACAGTGGAGCAGACATACTGGGAGAGGATGTGATGCTCTGCGAGGCACACAACCCTGTAGATGTCTTGCCGGCAGAACAAGACAAGAGAGTGAGCCAAGTACGTGTCAGGGCCATCGGCGGCCGAATGATTTCACTTGCTCTTCGGCTGTCAAGGTCTCGGGCTTGCGTGCATGTATGACTTTACCGTGAGGCAGAAGCTCGGAATCCGAGGGCTGACGGTTGTTGTGACTGATGTCGCTATCCTCCGTTCTGCATCGGCCCTGATGCGCTGCACTTTTTGCCCTGACAACCTCCTCATCGTCATCTGATCTTTGTACCCCCCCGCACTTCTCTCTTACTCATCATCTGTCGTTTTCTCTTCATTTATCTTTCTCTGTGCCTCCATCTCTCTCTCTCTCTCACCCCCCCCCCCAACTCCTGCCTCTCTCCCTGTCATTACCATCTCTCTTTCCCATCTCCTCTATTCTGAGCAGCAAGCGTTCACTCCAGCCGGCTGCTGTGCTATACCGTGCATGGAGGGTAAGCACTGCGCCCTTGTTCTTGCTGTGTTTTGTAACAGCTGAGACCAAACTGCGGGCTTTGTTTCGCTGTGAACCGCAGTGGTGGTTGTGAGTCATCTGACAGTCTCTGTCTGTCTGTCTGTCTGACTGTAAGACTGTCTGTCTGACTGTGTGTCTGTTTGATTGTCTGTTTGTTTGTTTGAGTGTGTCTGTCTATCTGTCTGTCAGTCTGCTGGACTGTCTGTCTGCCTACCTGATTGTCTGACTGTCTGTTTGTTTGTCTATCTGTCTATCTATCTGACTATCTGTCTGTCTGATTGACTGTCTGTCTGTCCGTCTGTGATTCTCTATCTATCTGTCTGTCTGTCTGTCTGACTGTCTGGTTGTCTCCGTTTGATTGTATGGCTGTTTATATTACTGCCTGTCTTACTGTCTGTCTCTGTTTGACTGTGTGCCTGTCTGTCTTTCGATCTTTATCTCACTCCATCCTGTGTCTATCTTTGTACATCAATATATTTGTGTGTGCATGGGAATGCGTACACACTGTGTGTGTGTGTGTGTGTGTGTGTGTCTGTGTGTGTGTCTGCTGAAGTTTGGTATACATTTGTGCAGCCGTTTGTATGACAGAGGTGGACTGAGGTGGAGAAGCGATTGTATGAGGGAGGGTGGGCTGTAATTGCATTAGAAAAGAGTCGCCAGTTGTTTTAATCTCTCTCTCTCTCTCTCTCTCTCTCTCTCTCTCTCTCTCTCTCTCTCTCTCTCTCTCTCTCTCTCGCCTCATGCCTCACTTCTTGGCTGCTGCTTAACTGACTTTGATTCACATTTCAGAGGGAGGAAATTCAAGCATTAGATTGGTCGTTCTAATAATGAGCAGATTAATGTATTTGGTGGGGGTGGTGGGGTTCTCATTTAAAGTCAGGGCTGAGAGTCATTTCCACTGCTCGGGGGGGGGGGGCTGTGGTGAACTTTTACTGCTATATAGCAAGATGGATGATTGAGAGGGAGACTAAGGAGAGGAAAAGAAAGGGGCGAGAGAGAGAGAGTGAGAAAGGATGCGATGAAATGAAAGGTATCCTGCAGTTTCCGAGGACAGAAAAACAATGGGATTCAAGAGTGAGAGATTGGCAGCTGGAGAGAGAGAGAGAGAGAGAGAGAGAGAGAGAGAGAGAGAGAGAGAGAGAGAGAGAGAGAGAGAAACTGGAGCAGAGAGAAAACAGAGAGAAGGGGAAAATACAGCAATACAGCTCATTGTCTCCATCCTTCCCCTACCATCAATCTCCCAAGTGACACCCGTCCTTACTCAGTCACACACACACACACACACACACACACACACACAGCACTTTGCTCAGCTGCCTACACTGCTATGGAGAGATGGATCACGGCATGGTATGGCACAGCGCACATGGCATTTGTTCAAGGCTGTGTTCTGTGCTGAACTGACATGCTGGCTTATTGCGTTGTGCTCTTTGTGTGTCTGTGCGGTGCATGTCTACATTGTGCAGCAGTGACACGCTAGCCCAGGGCTATGCTATCCACATCTACATTTAGCTGGTGCTTTCTTATTCGGAGTGACTTCCAATGAGTCCAACAGCAGAGCATGCTTCTGCTCGTTCTCGTTTCAGCGACATCACAAGCACCCAGTAATTGGGAGCATGAAGGTCAAGGCCCTGTGATCGCAGAAGACTTCCGAGAAAACAAAGCACCAGCAAAACAAATATATTAAATGCTGATGGAGGAAATTAGGAAAAAAAGTTCACCCAACAAGCATCAAGAATGACAGGAGCAAATGTATCATACTGAAGATGTGTGTGTGTGTGTTTATTGTGAAAACACACATCACAGGCATCCGGGTAGCGTAGTGGTCTATTCCGTTGCCTACCAACATGGGGATCGCTGGTTCGAATCCCCGTGTTACCTCGGGCTTGGTCGGGCGTCCCTACAGACAAATTTGGCCGTGTCTGCAGGTGGGAAGCCGGAGGTGGGTAAGTGTCCCGGTCGCTGCACTAGTGCCTCCTCTGGTCGGTCAGGGCGCCTGTTCGGAGGGGAGGGGGAACTGGGGGCAGCGGCGCTGACAGGGGGGAATAGCGTGATCCTCCCACGCGCTATGTCCCCGTAGCAATGCGGCTGGCGACTCCACATGTATCAGAGAAGGCATGTGGTAGTCTGCAGCCCTCCCGGGATCGGCAGAGGGAGTGGATCAGCAACCGGGATGGCTTGGAAGAGTGGGGTAATTGGCCCGATACAATTGGGGAGAAAGAGGGGAAAAAATCCCAAAAAACAAAAACAAAAAACACATCACAAAGAACCTGGTTGCATCAATAACTACATGCTACATACATGTACTATTTTCCAGCGTACTATTGGCATTGGAGTAAAAAGTACGACGGCTGTTCACACACTATTTTGTATGGAGCCCCACCACTTCCTTTCAGCTCCTTGCAGGTTAATGACAAAATGCTGTGCACAAACTTGTGTGGTGACCCAGTTTTTTTTTTTTAATGTAAAAATAAACTATGATTTTAACCACTTTCTGCTTAGCATAGTGTAAAGTAATACTTAAATTTAAAATATTCCACCATTTGCTTGCTGGGTTTTGTATCGCCCTTTCCCATTGCTGGTTGTTGTCGTGAAGTACCACAATGCATTGAGGGATTTTCACGCCACTGTTGTGTCTAGTGTTTGCATACTCCCAAATTTCTCTCAGTGTAGTATGGCATGCAGATATTTTTCAAGTACTACTTCATGTATACTATGGTTTCAGACATACTACATGCTATCTTGGTGTACTGAATAGTATGCTATTATGCGATTTCGGACACAGCCTCCTATCTCCTAGCCTGACCTCTTGATTGGCTCAAAGGAACAACTTCAGCCAACAAAGTAGAAGAGGCATAAAGTTTCATGACCACACGTACTACATTGATAGATAGAGTGGTGCACCGAATACATTTTGCTGATTTGGATGGAGTCTGAAAGGACTCATCTTTTTCTGTCCTGTTCAAGGGCCCAGCTCGGGGATTAGAGGCTTCTTAACTTTATTCATCGAGAGATTGTCATAGTTCTGATTCTTTTGTACAAGGATTATGGATTTGCGTTGTCAATAATATGTCTCAGACACAAGCCTTCCCTGATGAAATATGCTGAGGAATGTCGGCTGTATGGATGGCCATATGTTTGTCGCAGGGTGTCTTTCTTTACGTGCCACGGCCTTATTACTAACCGTACTTGCAACGTTACCGTTTTATTTTACAATGGTGTGAACGGGGAGTTAAAGAGGCCATCTATGTGAAGAGCGAACGACCATCCCTAAACTAAGGGGGCCTAAGAGTACATCTGCCGCCATTTTACAATGCTGTGATTGCAACTATTTTCCAGCCCTCTCTGAATAGTACACATGGCCATTGTAACTCTAGTTAATGGTCACAGCAATTTGCATATGAAACTGATCGTTGGTTCTGGTTGTGACGCATCTGCGCTGGTTTCAGTCATTATGCAGCTGTGCTATTTACAAGGTTGGCGATACCTGCGGTCAGCTGAGACTGATGAAGTCACTTAGATGAGTGATAAAAGGTTTCGCCCACTTAATATTGTTTCCAGATGAACTGATGCAACTTCCTGGGATTCTGTTGTTCTATGGTGTTACATCATTTGTTGATTAATAAACCTGCAGTACATTCACTTTATGACATTACGGGCCATGATGACATTTAGGAGCAAGTTTCATGACGTAGTTTGCAGTACTCCTTCAGACACCAACACCTGGCTGACAGATATGTATACTGTCAACCAAAGTGCTTCTTGTGAACGATTTAGTTTCTCCAGAACAGTGACAGTGGCTCAGATTTCATGGGCATCGCAAGTCCAACTATGAAGCTTATAAATATCTACATATTTTGCCAGAGCCTACATCAAATTTAGCCCACATCAAAGCTAAGATGCTACTAGCTCTCCTGAAAATAACTGTTCAATTTACACTATGGCCACTGACTTCCTAGCCTAACTTAGGTGGCTTTATGCATGCTACAGGTGCCAGAGCATTGTTAAACCCTTCCCAGACCTGCACTGCCATGTGCATTGCCAACAACAAAAGAGCAAGTATGAAGATTGCAGTAAACAATCAAGCCACTGAAGTGTAATGTCCGGACACACCTGGCAGGTGCTCTGGCACCTGCCAGGCATCCCAGGCTTTCCAAAGCTTGGGATGCCAAAAGCTTTCCAGTGTAGTTCATGGATTCAGGTGGGAGAACCACGCTCCGAGGCACAGATGGGCTTTGCCACTCAACAAACACAGTGTCATTGATTCTAACAGGGATTACGGCTACCCATTGGGATGAGTGCTAATCCCTTGAAGCTCTTGAATGTCAGCCAGCATGTGAAATCCCAGTAATTAAAGCCTCAGTCAACATTATGATTATCGGAAGATTACCGTAATCCTGTGCTAGCCAATAGCTAATGTCTTGACAACTAGATTGATTCCAGCAGACTTTTTTTGAGTACGCTATAAAGGCACATGCAAAGCGTCAAGCTCCAACTCTGGTTGCCAGTATCACAAGAACTGAAATAAATTTGGGGTAAAAGAACATTTGCTAATTATTCTTTGAATTTTCTGTACATTTACACCTGCTATTACTTTAGATAGTGTCAGATAAGGTGTCAATTGCTGTACAGTATTGTAAAATGTCTTCCTATGTTGGTGAAGATGAGTCGGTTACAATGTCAATACACAGTTGCAGTGACAGAGAGGACCATCATTTTCTCTGTCCCTCATTTCTCTCTTAAACACACATGCTATATTGATACATACATATGCATATGTTAATATTATATAACCAGAAGAGCGCACTCAGTAGAGTGCAGATCCCTGCCAGGCATATCCCCCCTTCTCCAGTGCTCAGACTTAGGTGAAAAACCAGCTAAGGAGTCATCAGAATCAGAATCATGCTTATTCGCCATGTAAGTTTGCACATACATGGAAGGAGGGAGGAGTTGGAACAGGTTGTGACCAGGGTGTGATGGGTCAGCAGTGATGTTGCCTGCCCATTTCCTGACTCTGGAGATGTATAAATCCTGAATGGAAGGCAGGTTGGCACCAATGATTTTCTCTGCAGACTTAACTGTCCGTTGTAGTCTGTCCCTGTCCTGTTTGGTGGCCGATCCAAACCAGACAGTGATGGATGTGCAGAGGACAGACTGGATTATTGCATTGTAGTAATGAATCAGCAGCTCCTGAGCCAGGTTGAACTTCCTGAGCTTGGCAGAGAAAATAAATCCTCTGCTAGGCCTTGTTGATGATTGTGTCTATGTTGGATGCCCACCTTAGGTCCTGAGAGATTGTGGAGCCCAAAAATGTGTAGGTTTTCCCCGAAGACACTGTGCTGTTGAGTATGGTGAGGGGGAGCAGTGTTGGGGGTGGCCTCCTGAAGTCCACTGTCATATCCAGTTTTGAGTGTGTTCAGCTCCAGGTTGCACCAGAGGGCTAGCTTTTAAACCTCCCGTCTATATGGAGCCTCATCATCATCCCAGTTAAGACCAATGATGGCTGTGTCGTCTGCAAACTTCAGGAGTTTAACAGAAGGGTCACCTGAGGCGCAGTCATTTGTTAGCACAGGTTTTTCAAAGGTTTTGAATCACTGCAACCACGAGAGCTCCTTGGTCATACATTCATAACTGTGCACAAAAATGATAAAGCTGACAGGCCCAGTAGTATGGGAGATTATCAGCGGACAGATGCGTGTGCACACAGACAGAAAAAAAACGGTCTTTTTCCTGCCATTGTAAGACTTTTGCAAAGCGCCCAAATCGGTTGAACGATAAATATGGGGGGGAAACGTTTTAATATGCAGCACTCAAGCTAAAAAAAATCTACCTAATAAAAAACATTTTGCCTGTCAGTCTGTGGGTGCACACAGCCTCCGAGGCGGAGCCTCGCGTGAATGCGACCAAGTCTAATATGAACTTGCACTTTCCAAAAAGAAAAGGTTTGTTATGGTCTAACCCTAACCCTGGGCACGTTCAGCCCCGACAAAACGCAGCAAAACGTTTATTTAAACGGAATCATTGGTGCGTTGTTGGGTTCGCAAACGTAGCAAATGGTGGCTGAGAAAGCCATTCTTTGCGTTCTTTCTGAAAACTTTTTGGAGCCAGGTGAAACTAGTTTAAATACGTGTTTAATACTATTATAAAGTACTTACGACAAACATGTCTTCAATTGTTGCATACACCAGGATGCAGTGGCCACATCTGTAAAGGATTTTAGTTGGGTCCATTGTACGCGCAGCCCTTTCTTTCTTTTCTTTTCTTTTCTTTTCTTTTTCTTTTCTTCTGCTTCTTCTTCTTCTTCTTCGTCTTGATTAGTGGCGAATTGCAACCAGATGGAGCATTATCGCCACTGTTGCATTAAAGACTCCTTAATTTATATTGTAACGTGCATGGATAAGTAGATACGTTGGTCCTTGACTAACGGTTCGGACCCTTTAGTCGACTGGTTAACGTTGTCGCTTGCGGAGTGGGAGACACGGGTTTGCGTCCCGGCAGTGGCGGTTCCCGGACTGCCCCCCGAATTCGCTGTATTGGTGTCAGAAGTGGTATGGTGAAACCGTGAGGTCATCGGAAGCGCGTGCGCCCAAAGGCGTGAGGGAGTTGATATGCCCGTGCTTCCCGAAGGAGGGGGGTAGTGTAACGTGCACGGATAAGTAGACACGTTGGTCCTTGACTAACGGGTCGGACCATTTAGTCGATTGGTTAACGTTGTCGCTTGCGGAGTGGGAGACACGAGTTCGCGTCGCGGCTGTGGCGGTTGCCGGACTGCCCCCCGAATTTGCTGCAATATTCTCTCCACCAAAAAGGGCCTTTTTGATACTGCGGGGTTTATATACACGTGGCTGCTGATTGAGTAACATCTCTGACGCACCCACCAAACCTCAAAGCCCGTTGCACACCGTTTCAAGAAGACGTGTCGTTCAAACTGGGAACCGTAGCATAACTGTGCGCACCATTTTCAGGTTGAACGTGCTCCCTGTCTTTGTTTTCTTAATATTTTCTTAATATTTCTTAAAGCTGGCTAAACTGTTTACGCTCGCGCATGCGCGACTCACATCTACGGTTGACTCAGATCGGACAGCGACAAGAATATGCAACACTTCCTGCCTTGACTACAAACTAGAAGTATTTCCTCTATAACTAACTTTCGTGTTTTTTTTTGGATTATCAAAAGTCTTATAAAAACGTGTGATCATGTCGCTGCCCGATCTGAGTCAACCGTAGTTGTGATTCGCGCATGCGTGGGCGTAAACGCTTTAGCCAGCTTTATTGCATTAGAAAATAAAGACAGAGGTTTGGTTCATCCAGTGTTCCTTCAGTTCTCCTGTGCTGAGATCAGCAGTGAATGGTTTGCTGAACTGTGAAACATGACTGAGCAGTGGTGGCTGAGCGAGCTAGAGAGTGAATGAAGAGAGGGCGCGAAAACAACGTTTTTCAAAGGTTTTGAATCACTGCAACCATGAGAGGTTCTTGATTATGCAGTCATACCTGTGCACAAAAAAATATATATTAAGCTGACAGATCCAGTAGTGTGCAAGATTAGCTGTGGACACACACACACACACACACACACACACACACACACACACACACACACACACACACACACACACACACACCGCGACTAAAGCATCCCCCCCCCCCACTGCTTGGCAGACATCACTATACCTCCTGCAAAACTATATCACAAGTGCTAGAAGTACCATTCTTGCACCTTAGTTTTCACTTACATAAGCAAAATTTGCCCCATCCTTTGAGCATGCAATTCCACATTGTGTTATTCGTGTGCATGTGCATACTTGAGCAATGACAACGTTGAAATGAATTTGTACTAAATTTAACTGAATTGAATTAAATTGAACTGAATATGCACTTTCGCCTTACATGAACAGACATACACATATGCACATGTACAGTGTTTCCCAACCCAGTCCTCAAGGACCCCCTATCCTGCAGATTTTCTTTGCAACCTTGAATAGGTACTTGTTTGTAGTTATTCAACCAATCAGCAATGAATTATGTCAGATGTTGCACACCTTTATTAAGTGCAGTGAGATGATTGGTTGAGTAAGTACAAGCAGGGCTACCTATGCAGGGTTACAATGAAAATCTGCAGGATAGGGGGTCCTTGAGAACTGGATTGGGAAACACACATGCAAGTGCAGGCAAACACACTACTCTGTCATATTTAATTGGCTCTGTGTGTTTTGTAGTGAAGCGCTGGCCTTTTTTGTCGAGAAAAGAGGCTCGAGCTGCAGGGACAGGTGCAGCAGATTGGAGCCAGGCATTATGTGAGCATTTGGCTGGTTGGCATGGGGTAAAGCGGTACACCTCCTCTGTGCCCCAGAGTGACCATTCTCCAGCATACTGTCTGAGTCAGAGGTGCCAAACGTCTGGCCTGCTGGGATCACAGAGTCGCACTGAATATGGAACTGGACTGTTTTACAGCGCCAGAGAGGGCAGAGAGGGAGTTGAGAGAAGAGAAGCGAAGCAAAGAGAAGAGAAGAGAAGAGAAGAGAAGAGAAGAGAAGAGAAGAGAAGAGAAGAGAAGAGAAGAGAAGAGAAGAAGAGCGCAAAGAGAGAAAGAGAAAGATAGAGGGACAAAAACAAGAGGGCAAAAGGAAGAGTGAAAGGAGGGGGGGGGTCTTCGAAAGAGAGGATGAAAAAAGAGTTACGGTGTGTGGTACTGAGGCTGAGTTATAGAGAGCGAGAACAGCAGGCAGAGGGGGTGAGAAGTACAGCGAACATGAGTTACTGAGAGAGGGTGGGTGGGAAGGAGGCAGAGAGAGAGAGAGAGAGGGAGAGAGAGAGTGGGAGGAAGATGGAGAGAGGAAAGGGGATGAGCGATTGAGCGAGAGTAAAATACAGAGAAAAAGAGACAGAAAGCCAGAGGTAGGAGGATGGAGAAAGAGAACAGAGAGAGAGAGAGAGAGAGAGAGAGAGAGAGAGAGAAGTGATTACGTCTCCTTACAAGGTCCGACTTTTGAACAAATGCATTAAAATCCCACTCAGGGGAAGACTCACCCCCCCCCCCAACTACTTCTTTGATCCTGCTTCTCTTGCCACTGGAAAACCTCGCCTTGACCCAGCCGCCATCATATCTCCCGCTCTCACTTATTTATGCCCCAGGATAACAACTAACAGGCGTGCAAAAACACACACGCACGCACGCACACGCACGCATACGCACACACGCGCGGACTTTTTAGTGGAGGGGCGAGAACTGGTGAATTCTCGTCATGGTGGGAGTATGAGTTCTGTGACAAGCAGACCATCAGAGCATCTTGCGTGTCAGAGATGCGTGCTGTGCAGTGTGCGTGTCTGGGAGAGAGCGGCGATAACGCCTGTGTGCAGAAGAACCGGTGAAGATGTGCCCCCTCCCCACCCCACCCCGTGCTTTCATTTTCCAAAAGTTTGTACGGAAACAAACAGGGGAACTTTGTTATATTTCTCTGTAGGGCTCGATGATAAAGGCCTCGAACCGACGATCCCTTTGTTGGTAGGCAACATAGGACGCCATACTACCCGGACGCCCTCCCGCTGTTGGAATGAAATAGCCACAAGTCTATATCAGAGACCAGACAGACCGAGTTTTTTAATTTTTTTTAATTTTAATCTTGTCCATTTGTCAATATCAGCATTAGTGAGCCAAGATAAGCCCTGTTACAGCTTATTGTAGCCCGCCATTAGATCAGTGCCACACGGAAGCATCAGCGTTACGCAGCTGGGTCCTTTCTATCGAGAGCAGTCATCCGTTGCCTCGTAAATCCCCGGAGGACCCCATAAATACGATTTGCAAAAATCACAAACTGCACCAGATCTGGGCCCCAATAGGGTTTGATTATGTTAATGTAGCCCGTGGAATTAGATACCACACAGGACACAATTACTTCCGGGGTTCTTGTAGCTTTAATTTTTTTGTTTGAACCTTCGAATGCAGATCGTTTTACTGAGTGCATAAATTCCTGTGTCTTTCGAGCAAACAGCTCATAAATGTTCGCAGATGTGGCAAGTTTAACAGAAAAGATTTTAAAAGGAAAATAAATACAACATACAACATACGGTGCAAAATACGGCAGTGGACTATGTATGTTAAACAGGGTTTAACAAAGACATGTGGAACTTCCTGAAGATCGCGCAACTTCTCACTCTGTCAGTTACCTTTAAACAGAATTAAAATGCATATAAAACCTTTACATCCCAAATACAATGGCATGGTGTGGCTTTATTCACGCCAACATTACCTTGTCATGCCTGCAATGGCGAACAGTGGTCGACGGCTCGCGCCCAAAATCACCGAACATCAACTCCAGTAGCGTCTAAATCAAACCATCTTGTCAAATTACCGACATACAATATTGTTTGGAATAATGTTACAGGTATATTTCACAAGACATTTACCCTTACTTACTGCGGAGTCAGAGCACCGTCACACCGCAATCTTCAGGCGCTCCACACAAAAAAAAAAAGAAAGAATACCCAAGATGCACTTGGATAACTTGCACGGAGTTACAATAAAAGTCCGCAACACTGCCAATGACTGGTCAAAACATGCAATGACAACCAAAACTATAAAAATACACTCACAATCTGCTTCACAATTTAAATACATCAAATGACATTTTACATGGCTTGACAGTGTAACAATTACATATATTAACAGTTAAACTATACTAAATTTAAGTGGAAAATCATTTAACATATTTAACAGATTTACCACCTGGCTACATTAATAAAAAAAAAGTTTGTGAAATCTAGAGCAGCGTTGCTTTGAACGCGTCTTCCGAGTGAAGTGACGTCATACCCCCCGTTTCTACCCAGGGTGGGACGGTGAGCCGCACAAAAAGTGAACGAGTAAGGAGTCGCTCCAAAGTTTTGATATTTTGCAAGCGCATTTTTTTTAAATTTTTTTTCGAAAAGATAGTAATATAACATGTTTGTTCGGCGAGTACGATTTTTCGCTCCTAATGGGATATCCGTCCATCCATCCATCCAGCTATCCATTATCCAACCCGCTTATCCTACTCTCAGCGTCACGGGGATGCTGGAGCCTATCCCAGCAGCCATTGGGCGGCAGGCGGGAAAACACCCTGGACAGGCCGCCACAGGGCCGAGACACACACACACACACACACACACACACACACACACACACACACACACACACACACACACACACACCTAGGGACAATTTAGTACTGCCGATTCACCTGACCTACATGTCTTTGAACTGTGGGAGGAAACCGGAGCACCCGGAGGAAACCCCCACGCAGACACAGGGAGAACATGCAAACTCCACACAGAGGACGACCCGGGACGACCCTCAAGGTTGGACTACCTCGGGGCTCGAACCCAGGACCTCCTTGCTGTGAGGCGACCGCGCTAACCACTGCGCCACCGTGCCGCTCTCTGATGAGACATAACCCTTAATATTCGTGCTGGACGCAGGGAAGGAGGGATCGCAACAGATACGGGTGGGATTTCAGCAGGTATTAGGAGCCACAGTTTAATATCAAACCCTGGTCCACTGGCGGCAGCGCAGCGCCCTAACATTATGAGATGACGTACAGGGTGATTTATTCTCTAGGAAGGGAGAGCAAGAGAGAGAGTGAGAGAGAGTAAGAGACGGGGGGGGGGGGGGAGAAATGGCAAAGAAAGAGAGGAGTAGAAAGCAGTGTCTCGGTGGAATAGTGTATGCCATCTGGGCCCCAAGTAATATATTACTCCTTGTAGTAATCGCCATAATGACAAGGGGGCTTGGATGGGGAGAGAGGCGAGTGCTTTCACATCCACAGTCCAGCGGGACCCCGAGAGCTCAGCAAATGAGCCCTCAGGTCCAGGAAATAAACTAGATTGGGGAGATTCAGGGTGTATGTGTGTGTGTGTGTGTGTGTGTGTGTGTGTGTGTGAGAGAGAGAGAGAGAGAGAGAGTAGAAGTGGGTGTTGATGGGAGGAGGAGAAAGAGGGCTATCAGTGAGGAAGGTTAAGGGATGGAGAGCTTATCAGGCAGCCAAACCAAGGTAGTCTGTGTGTGTGTGAGTGTGTGTGTGTGAGAGAGAGAGAGAGAGAGAGAGAGAGAGAGAGAGAGAGTAGAAGTGGGTGTTGATGGGAGGAGGAGAGAGAAAGAGGGCTATGAGTGAGGAAGGTTAAGGGATGGAGAGCTTATCTGGCAGCCAAACCAAGGTAGTCTGTGTGTGTGTGTGTGTGTGTGTGTGTGTGTGTGTGTGTGTGTGTGAGAAATAGAGAGAGAGAGAGAGAGAGAGAGAGTAGAAGTGGGTGGTGATGGGAGGAGGAGAGAGAAAGAGGGCTATGAGTGAGGAAGGTTAAGGGATGGAGAGTTTATCAGGCAGCCAAACCAAGGTAGCCTGTGTGTGTGTGTGTGTGTGTGTGTGTGTGTCTTGTCGCCCACATGCATGTGTGTGCATGTAAATCGTGTTTGACTGTGTGTGTGCGCGCGTGTGACCGTGTGTGATAAATGCTTCATCTCTGCTCTGCCAATGAGCAGAGCACAGACAAGACGGATGCTCCAGTCCCCGTGCTTTATATTTCCCAGGCTGAGGTCATATTTTGGCTATCGATCAGCAGCCGCTGCAGCGTCTGTACGGAAACATGCTGGAGAGCAGGCTGAGGAAGCTCAGCTGCAGGAAAACGCGGTGTGTAAATTATCTGCCGTGCCGCTATGGAGGGACCGCAGCTAATCTGTGCACACAGGGTGGTTGGATTACAACACACGTGTCTGTGTTTTACAGATTATTTTCATAGCGTCGTAGTTATTTTGGCCATTTATTTCTTTTTGTACAGATGTGTTGTTTTTTGTTGTTATTTACAGACTCATTCATAAACATTGTTTGTCAATGGGAATTTAGTGCAAATGCAGTCAATTCATCTAATTTTGGGTGTAATCTTATAAATAATCATTTCCATAATATGCAGCCGGACCTAATGGATACCACGCGGTGTTGGGTTGTGTCACAAAGGTAGCGTTTCATCCGATATGTTTGGCAAGTTTGTGTTATTTTTCTTGGGGCACCGTTTGGAAAAATACAGCGACGTGTAAACACACACGAAGAAAGTCACCGGCGAGTTTGTTTTTTGCTTCTTTTTTCTCATCAATGATAGATATATGTCGTAAGGCTGTCAAGGCACTGTGCCATATTTGACAGGAGGGTGTCAAAACGGCACACCTCACATTGGACCCAAGACTTGTGTAAACAACAGCGTTACAGAGACTGGCGGGTGACCAAGTCCCTCTATGCGCATGTCGTGTTTGATCAGCTAGGCCTCTGTGGATGTCGGTGTTTTCTTGCTCTGCTCGTGCGTGCGTGCGCGTGTGCATGAGTATGCGCGTGCGCGCGTGCTTCCGGATCAGCCTGTAGAACAGTTAGATAAAGAGCATGGGATTAGCTAACACCCCCCCCCCCCCGTACTATCTTGAAATACAAGGAAAACATCAGCTAGAAGAGAGAGGGCGAGATTAAAATAGCTCTGTAGGCAGCATCTGACTCACAAGGCAACGACGGTACATAACAGACGGGACTCGTAGCAAAGCCAGGCATCCATTTCATTGTGTTTACGGCTTCAAATCAGTCGGGAGCTGCGTGCGTAACTCGGTAATTCCTCCCATGTCCTTAACGTGAATCAAGGCGTTGTTATCGGCGTGGCCAGCCGCGCCTGCGTCCCAGAGTGACTTTCACACACAGGTCCGTGTTTATAAAGGCGACATGACCGGGCGGGTAGCGACGTCGCAGACGCCATTTATCATTCATGACAAGCCCTGCCCGGAGTCATGCCGGGGTAGTGCGGGGAAGGTCAGGGTCACTTCGCCGTAACTTAGCATGCCGAGCTAACAAAGTAGCACTCTCGGTATATGCTAATCGTGGCTTTTGTTTTATTTTCTCAAGGAGAGTGGGCCGTCGCGCCTCCTCCGGTGTTTTGCTTTTGATAAGCATGGTGAAATCCATGACCGGTGGTGCTCTTCATCTCATGCAACTGGGCGCGCCATTCAAAAGGCAAAGTCCAACTCAAGTTCAATTAGCAAGCCGTACTGGGCAGACATTTAAAGGGACGATTCGGGGTTTGAATGTTGGGCTGCAGCTTGGCTAAGGTTTTGCGTGGTATTGTAGCTGAATCAGCTGTTATAGGGACAACACGTGACAGGGTCTAGGAACTTTGAGGAGAGGACAGACTGCAATAGAAGTTTGGCTGGTTGCATCGTGCATGATTTAGTACAAACAAAAGTTCAACTCAGGCCTGGCACTCAAACTATAAAAAGTTCCCTTTTAGGGGGCACTCAACAGTCTTTTAAAGATGCCCTTGCCAGGCAGATGGACTTTAAAGTTCATCAAATTGTTTTTTTTCTTAGACACGGTCCAGGGTCATGGACTGTCTTTTTTCCCTGCCTTTTCAAGCATATATTTATATGCTAATAGTTTTACTGTGCACAGGTGAGCCTGCTTAGACAGATGGGCTATTGCTGTTTGTCCCTGCCTCCTCACTCGTTCACAAACAATGCCCCCCGCCTGCCACATTAGACAGACGGTCATTACTTGCAATTACAAAAACGTGCACCACCGAAACAGAAAAATAGCAAGGCAATTGGTCAGCTTTTGTTTCAAAATAACAGTTCTTCTCACTCCCATATGTCTCTGTCCACCCTTTATGCTTCTGAATATTCTACATTCCCATGCCAGGAGTCTGGCTGCTCTCAATCACGTTCTGCTCTCTATGTGTTTGTTGCATGCAAAAAAGCAGCATTCCCTTGTCTTATGTTGTTACCATTGTTACAGCAGAACTGACGGCTGAGCACCCGGGTGGAAGCATGAAATGAAATGTTGCATGTGGGAGGTAATGGACCATGTGTCTTTTTATACTGCAATGGATTACACTACTGCACACTCTCCTCTGGAAAACTGAATGTACCACATAGCACTGCCAAAAAATAATGAGGAACAGCTTTTGTCTTCCCTTCTCTCTGCCCCTTCATCCTCTTAGTCAACTCTTATTTATCTGACAAATCAGAATCAACTTTATTGGCCAAGTGTGCATGCACGAGGACTTTGACTCCGGTACACAGCAGCTTCCACCACTTGCAGACATCACTCACACGGGGGGATCTGGTTTCATGTTCATTTCATTCAGCGAAATCTGCTGACATGTATGGTAAATATGTATAACACAGTAAATTGCAAAAAAATTAAGTCTGTTTCTCCCCCTGTGTGTGTCCCAGGTTGAGGCCCTGAGTAATGGAGTCCCTGTTTGGCGGCGGGGAGCTGGGGCTGCTGGGAGGGGGTGGAGAGGCAGGGGGTCTGAAGGAGGATGGCTGCGGCAGCGTGGCATGGCGCTCCTCACCCTTGACCCCCGACGACGTCTACCCGACCTCCCACTTCGCCCTTATCACCGCCTATCAGGACATCAAGACCCGGCTGGCCAGCCTGGAGAGAGAGAACAGCAGCATCAAGAGGAAGCTCAAGATCTATGAGATCAAGGTGAAGGGGTTTCCCACTCACGACCAAGACCACTGAAATAATAAATGAAAAACTACTACCACTTCTTTTTTAACCCCCCCCCCCCCATTTCATTTGAAGCTTGGGGTTTTATTCAAGGTCTCCTTTGAATGAGAACAAGGCTGCAGGATTTCCATTAACCTTTTAGGATGGACATGATGAGGTGTGGTGGCCCTAATAATCACAAAACCATCCAGGAGCCGTATTGTTTCTACCCATTTGCTAACAACACAAATCATTACATTTGTCTGAAAGTATGTACTAATTTGTTTTTCACCCGCCAACAGTTGTGTTATAGCTAAGCTAATACGAGTAATAGGCACCAGCTTTGTGGATGCTGAGGAGCTTTGAGCACCCTCCCCCCATCCCTGCCTCCAAAAAATTCAATAAAATGAAGATGAAAATAAGATAAAAATGATACATCTGGGGGCGTCTGGGTAGCGTGGCAGTCTATTCTGTTGCCTACCAACACTGGGATCGCCGGTTCGAATCCCCGTGTTAGCTCCGGCTTGGTCGGGAGTCCCTACAGACGCAATTGGCCGTGTCTGTGGGTGGGAAGCCGGATGTGGGTATGTGTCCTGGTCGCTGCAGTAGCGCCTCCTTTGGTCAGTCTTGGCGCCTGTTCGCGGGGGAGGGGGAACTGGGGGGGGGGGGAATAGCGTGATCCTCCCACGCGCTACGTCCCCCTGGTGAAACTCCTCACTGCCAGGTGAAAAGAAGCAGCTGGCGACTCCACATGTATTGGAGGAGGCTTGTGGTGGGGCAGTGACCAGGGCGGCTCAGAAGAGTGGGGTAATTGGCTGGATACAATTGGGGAGAAAAAGGGGAGGAAAAAAAAAATCAAGATAAATCCGCTCAGCCAAATCCAAAAGACGTTGAGTGGCTAAAAATTTGGCAAAAACTGGAGTGATATTGCTCAAGTTACCAACCCATCCATTATCCATCCATTATCCAAACCGCTTATCCTGCTTTCAGGGTGGCGGGGATGCTGGAGCCTAATCAAAATAAACCAAACACATAACGAGAGGAAAACAAGCTACATATGCACTTTTATGACTCTCCATTTTTCGATAATAACTCACAATCATGTTTTAGGAAGTTGCCGCCTATGGCTAATAAGCCCACAGTGAATTTTAGTTAAGGTCAACAGAAACGATTGGGGAGCACCGTCCTGATGGTGCCAAACGCTGACGTTTATTTTACCTAGCAACTCGCTACAGTAAGGCCAGCTGTCAATCAGAGCACAGATGCTGCCGAGTCACCTAAAATTATGCATATAACGCATAACCTTATGAAGATCGTGCTTTTCTAGACTTTGCTCTCCTTCGTTTGACTGCGACTACCACACACACACAGAGACACATACATACACACACACACACACTATGACATTTACTGTCCCCGATGATCTGATTTGATTATGGAAGAGTGAGCAGAGCCCTGATGTTTATCTATCTTTGTGTCTTTATTACATAGCAGAGAAGAGCGTAGGCTATTCACCTGGTAAATAGAGGCTTTTGCAGATTTCAGTCCCCCCCCGCTGTGCAGAGAGAGGTATGTGTAGGACTGGCAGCCAGTTAACACAACGCTTCCACACTGCAAAACAGCTCACAACTCTGATGCACAAACACACAGACTCAAGTCAGGTCAATTTTATTTGTATAGCCCAATATCACAAATACTAGATAGATAGATCGATAGATAGATAGATATTCCCCTATCAGCTTCTCCTATGCAACATCACTTTAAGATGACCAAAAAGAAAATGTGGTTGAAAAGAAATTGGTTGTCTTATGCGATGTGTGCGAGCCTCCTGTCACAGCCCACATCAACCTGACAGCTCTTCCTCTCCTCTCTCCCAGCCGGGCCTTGGCAGCTCTCCACGCATGGAGGAGTAATAGTTATTTTTATAGAAAACAAGGCGAACGGCAGCTTGCCAGGGCCAGGACCAGCTCAGACGATCTGTAAACATGATGAAGCCCCCAATCTTTCTAAACGCCCATAGGAGGAGTGTAGCACCGTTGCAGTGCTCCGTCCTTCAACTGATGCTTGTCGTTTACCATTGACTATAGAAATCCAAGTACCATGGGTGTTGAAACCACCCACACAAACACATACACACTCTCTCTCTCCCTCTCTCTCTCTCTACAACAGAGCTATATGGATTCCTGCCATGTGCCCTCCTTAAATGTCTACTCCATAACAGTATTCATCATTTTTAAAACCACGAGCATCAGTTTACAAATCTTGTCTGTGTTTTGGTTGAAGGTCAGTGACATAGAAGATTTTAAGTGCAGATTTTAAGCCCTGTTTCATGCCATGATTCTGGTGGAGTGGCCATGTGTGTGTGAGAGAGAGAGAGAAAGCGAGAGAGAGAGAGAGAAAGAGAGAGAGAGATACACAGCTGGTGAGGCAGATAAATTCCCGTAGCCTGTCCACCTGGCAGTGCGGACCACTAATGTCACCCCAGGGACAACTGTGGGTGGGATGACAGATAGACAGATGTGGAGAGAGAAAGGAAGGGAGAGAGAGCTACAGAAAGAGGGTAGCGTGTGGTTAAAAGACAACGATAGAAAGATGCAAAGAGAGAGAAAGATGGAGAGAGAACGAAATGTGACGAGAGAGAGAAAGAAAGAGGATGTCTCAGTACAGCGGACACTTGTGGAGAGGCTGAACCTGGGCTGAAGGACATTCAGTAACCACTGTGGGAGATATACACAAGTTAATTAACTATAAGCCATAACTACCAATGACAATTCTATTTTTATATTGCTCTTTTCTTAGAGTTTACTGCACGCTTTACATTATATAAAGAAGACAAGACAAGACAACATAAAATAAAAGGATTTTGGTACATGTAGACACTGTGGGAAATACTCTGTGAGCAGGACAACACCGATATCTCCATCAATATAGTACACAGTGAAGGCCTTATTGCTTCAATCCACTACATTTCTCATCAGTACTGACTGCACATACACAAAACCCTTTAGCACTCAACATGCTTCAATCAAACTAGTTTGTATGACTCATTGTCTGACCACATCGAGCAGCTTCTGAATGACTCAGTGGAGGTGTGAGATTCTGTCTGTCATAGAGAGGGGTGGGGTTAATAAACGGCAATTATTTGTAATTACCACACGATGAGTCAAACGAATGCGGGTAAGGTCGAATACTCTTGGGAAATGTTCCTCAAACCTGTTCATGATTAGGGGTGAGCAGTCAACACGGGAGCAGGAGAATGAACAGAATTTGCAGACCGCTTAAAAGCCCGCCCACTTTCACAGCTAAACACACTTGGCCAGTCGCTGCAGAAAGTGGTTGCATTTTCTTTAGGGGTCCTTGCATGTACTGCAGGAACCCTAATGTTACTGTAATGGCATGGCTTGGGGATTTACACCTGATGCTAGACATCGTCTTCACATAATGCTAATTCTGGCTTTGATACGATTGTCACCTGTGCTACTTTTTTCCCCCTCTGTTTATCTCTGCTCTGGGGATGGGAGGGAGGGAAAGAGGAAGGGGATGCATATACTTGACTGTTTGTTTGCATTATGTTTAAAAAATTGCAAAACCCAATAAACAAATTTTTAAAAAAGTGGCTGTCGACTTCAGAAAGTCGGTTTTGGAAAGCAGCAAAAAGTCACAGACTAGCCTACCCCATTCTAACCATCTGTAAAGATCTGACGCTTCCGACAGCTGGCCTTAGTTAAAAGCTTTCTGATGTGGCTAAACCCAGACGGACACGCTTTAGAAGGAATCGATAAAATCCTAAAATCTACCCCAAAACTAACCATGGGCCAGTGAAGAGATGCAAGGACCAGGGTGATGTCATCCCATTTCTTTGCACAAGTCCTAGCGGCTCCAGTGAAGTGTGTCAATTCAGTATTTTCTAAATGGGAGAGCAATGGTCCCTTGTGGTCCCCAGCTGCCCATTTTGACCTTGTCTTTCGCCTCTGAATGCATGTGTTATTGCGACAACATGCATCCTTTTAGTGAGCAGTTCTTCGCCTAAGCCTCAGGCCTCCATAACACAACAGAGCCGTTGACTCGCTAGCAAAGGACAGTTTGTTCAAATCGCGTTCCCGGGGAGGCAGGTGTTGATTTTGGCTGTTTGGAATAGATTATTGCACCTGAGGCAGTGGAAATACACAATATGCCCTTTTAGAGCTTCACAATTAATGGGAAAAAAAATAAACACATTGCGTCACATTGCAATTTTTTTTCCATATGTTACAAATCCCCAAAAGGCTGCAATGGTTTTTAGGAGGGAAAGGTGTTTTGGACTGGTTCCCAGACCTAATTAGATATTCTTGCGCTGTGCAGGATGTCTGGCCTACAAAACAAGTTGCATGTCAGAGAAAATCCCTTAGTCTGTTTACCCTGAACAAATCCTTAATGTTAAAATCCCCTTTTCCAATACCACCGCTACATCCAAACCCCACCCTCACCTCACACACATAACTACTGTACTATGGAAAAATCCCAATGTCACCACTATGGAAAACAACTAGGAAATAAACCACTGGAATATAAGGTTGTTTTTATTTTTTTTCCCGTGGAGTAGCTCACTGCAGAGAAATTACAAGCATACATTTTTATCACAAAATTTGAAATGATGCAGAAGGAAGCTCGGCCTGCTTACTTTGGATGCGGGTTGAAAAGCGGTGACTGGTGAGTTCAGACGGTTGGCAATGGGCGATTACTTGCGCCTCAACCTGGGGAATTTTCCTCTCGCCCTTACACGCACAGCCGACTCCGGCTGAGTAGAAAGAGGTGTTTCTCTAAATGGAAAAGGTTTGTTAGGGCCCTCAAATAGACATGGCATTTGTGACTTTTAAATTGCCCAGAAAATGCATAGGTTTCTCTGCGCTCAGCGTGGAAATGCTCATTCAGACCGAACCAAACGAAGTTACATAATGTCTGCGTTTTCTTTCCGTCCAGAGATTTCCACTGAATACACGATTATTTGGCAGGGCCACCTTTGATGATTTACCCCATCAGAATAAATGATGTGAACATATTATTTACCTAAGCACAGGCCTGTTGAGGCATATGCCACAGAGTTGTTACTGCAGAATATTTATCGCTCACCGTGTTATCACAAGTGCGTAATCACAACTGCAGCTTACATAATCATATCTGCATAGGTTTGGGATGCTCGCTCATGAAATGCTCTTGCAATGACGTCAAGTCTCTTTCCTCTTGGATTGCCTTAGCAGTCATGCAAAATGAATAAAATATTCAAAGAGGGCAGATTCCCCTGCCTTCGCTTTTCTGAACGGCATGCTTATTGTAACAGGGCATATCAGTTTGTTGGTACCTTGTTTAAATCTTCACCTATGTTTAGAAAACCAGGAATATAAATCCGAGAGTAAAAAAAAAAAAGACAGATGAAAGGCCAGTAAATAGACTGATTCCACCATACCAAATACAGTGGATGGGTTTTACAGCTAGCGGCTGGACAGCTGGGATTTTAAGGCAAGTTTACAGTTATAAATGAGCAGAACTTTTGCACACCTGTAGATCCACAGGTACGTAGGAGAAGATCATGGATCAACAACAGCAGAACACAAGACTCGTGCACACTGTCCTTTATACTTGCAGACAGAGGTATTTAATAATTAATAACATCGTTTTGGTACACAGACCTTCATCGGATTATTTTAACAGACAAAAGGAGAAACCATCTCAAATAGGCTGGTTGACCCACGTGGACCAATCAGGTCACACTCCAGACCAACATCACCCATTGAATCAACCAAATACCATATATAATCACATCATGGTACCACAGACCTACAATATGAGCATGAAACAACATATAACCCCATATACATGCCAAACCAAGATCAATACTTATGTTTAAAATCTTAGAAAACATTTGGAAATGATTTTCAATAATTCTGTTGCCGAACACCAGCCAAACATAAAAGAGCCAAGGAAATTACAAATGTGCTTTTATCCAGGTCTTAAAACCTCCTAAAGCTCGAACTTCTGCCGATTCAGCACCTAATTTGACGATTTTTTTTAATTGTCGGTGAAAATAAAACCTCTCTCCGCCGTCTTTTTCTTTTGTTCTTCCAGTTCCCCATGATCAGTGAGTTTGAGGACGACAGTAACTACTGTTCCTTTGAGAGCAAAGAGACGGCTCTGCTGCAGTCTGAGAACGGCAACCTGCAGCAGAGGGTCAACGCCCTCACCCACGAGGTAAGACACATGGATAGATAGGTAGATAGGTTTATTTATTTAGCATCTTTCACAGACAGTCACAAAGTGTATAACAAAATGAAAAAGAAAATTTCTAAAAGATAAACAGACTAAAGGTAAAGGACGGGGGGGGGAGAAAGGGAGTGATTATATAAGAGAAGATTGAAGTGACACAGGAAGGAGAGAGAGACAGACAGACTGATGATGACTCAGGCTACTGTCCATGCCAAGGTTGCAGCCAATTCATTTATCATTCATATTAGTTTTCAATTCAAACTGTATTTAGTGTGCTTATTTCAGGAGCGGTTTCATGCTGCACCCCACCCCTGCCAAGCTGGACAGCATAACCTTCTACCAACCAGTTCTTCACTGTTAAAGTCCTGAAAAAAAAATGATGTGATTAAAAGAAAATTGCATCCAACTCTGGTGGACACAGGTTATATTAGTAAACGAGGACCAATTAAGCACCATATTTGCTGTCCAAGCAACATTTCTGAGACTGGGGATGTTTTGATAAAGCATCCAAGAAACATGGTGATGTGGGGATTTTGCACCGGTGCTATTTAGGTGGAGCAACTTAATTGAGGCGGACATTTTTTGCTGAGGTGTGCACACCATTGATCAAAAAGAAGAAGGTGTCCTGTTGGACATGTCCCAGGGTGAACTTCTGAATAACATAGTGTATATGTTATTTTTAAAATGAAACGTATAAACTACAGTGTGTGAAACGCCCCACAATTGGCGCATGTTACACTACATTTCTATTTTGTGGATAAATAATATTAATAATAATAGATATGTGTCCCAAAGTAAGATTTGTTAAAAGAATTTGCATCCATCTCTGGATCCATGCAACGTTTTTAAAGAATAGGCCTTTCTATCTACATATTGTAGTCACCCCCCCCCAAAAAAAAAGATGAATGACAGTTCCCAAAATGCATTTTAATTAGTTGTGCCTGTCACTCTCAAGTGTACTATTCATATGACTGGGTTGAAAGACAGACAGAGAGAGAGAGAGAGAGAGAGAGAGAGAGAGAGAGAGAGAGAGAGAGACAGCACTGTGGATAGACAGCATGATTGTGTGATAGACGAGTTGAGGTGAGAATCAAAAGGAGAGGTTTTATAGGAGCCACGCAAAGCCTTTGGCCAGGACACACCAGGTCACGCTGCTTTGACACAGGCCATTCAAAGTGATGGAATATGCCACGGCTCACTGACCTGCTCTATTAGGACATGTCAGACCCCCCCCCTTTCTTTTTTCTTCCTTGAATCAGGGACACAAAGGCCCATATAATAAAAGCATTTAAAAATCAAAAATTGGGAGCAAAATTTACATGCTAGGAAAGTTGTGAAGCGTTGTCTATGTTTCACATCCAAAGTGAACATAAAAAACACTTTACAGTCCCCCCCCCCACACACACACAGCTCATTCTCGTGACTGAAATGGCCCTTTCTTGTCTAATTGCTTTGACTGTATTTAATGTCTGAATTCTCATCAGCCACAATTCTGCGGCAGACACTTCCCGTTCTTCTTTCAATCAGACACATAAATGACAAGGCAACACTTGCCGTTTCCACAGACAGGCAAACTCAGGATGAAGGAGAAACTTGATCTTTTTCAGCAGGATATTTTTGTCATTTTACTTTATTTATTTTTTTTAAATGATATGACTGGTTTTGTACATTATAGCAAACCTGCATGGGCGACGCTATTATTCTGGCCTCAACCAGTACCCAACCAGCTGAACCAGTCAAATCCCCCCACATGCTTGCAAGTGGGGTACCACATGATTATGCCAGGTGAATACAAATACTGTAAAGCTGCAATCCACGACTTTTCTCACCATTTGATCCATTTGAAACGTGGCATCAAAAATGGCATCCTTAGACCAAAGTTAATATTGTGCATACATGCTTGCCTCCAATGTCCTGTTGTTGTTCTGTTCATTTGTTTTTTTTCCCCTTTCTTTTGTGTGTGGGTGATGTCTGCAAGTGCTAGAAGCTGCATAGGCACACTTGGCCAATGAAGTTGATTCTGATTCTGATGCTGATGTATTATAAACTTCATCAAAATATATCGTGGCACCATTCTACAGTCATACCAACTGTTCATCCAACAGAAGCGTCGCCACATCAGCATCATGTTTCAGTCCTTATTTTTTCCTGCTGGATTTGTTTCCAACACATAGGTTTGTGCCGCTGCACCGTTCGATGTGACCTAACCAAAAAAAAACAAAAAAATAAATCAATAGCATTATATGGAGACCAGGGAGTATCTCCAACAATGCTAAGGGTGCTAGTTAGCCATGATCCAGATGGATAGAATAACGATTGATGAAGAGAGAATAGTTATGGATTTCAGCGTTAACCCAAACAAAAAAGATAAGCAACTCGTGTTCTTTGAGAAACACAAATCATCCAGTCCAACGTTCAGGTCATATATCTTGGTTGTCTTAAGAGGATTTTTGACAGTCTGACCCAAAATGTTCATCTCAAATAGATTCACAAGACAGGGGTGGGGAAAAAAAAACCTCTCAGGACCCCCCCCCCCCCCCCGTGAGAACGTAGCTTCAGGAGTGGCGTTCTCTGCTCTTAGCCACGGTTAACTCACCTTGGAGATGATTTCTGTTTCCATAGACACACACTAAATAGACCTCAAGGCGCCCGCCACTGACATCACCTCTTTGTCCTTGCCTTTCTTTCCGTTTAATCTCCCTCTCTCAGTCTCTCTTTTTTTTTTTTGCTCCCTCCTTTTCCACATCATTTCTCTCATTCCTCGCCATGGCGTGGCCCGGAGTGACCATATTCTCATTAGAAACTCATTGCCCATCCTCCTCTGATGGTCCATTCATTTGTAAACTCCCTCCCCTCCATTTATGTCACTGCCCACAGATCTGTCATACTCAACGATGATGTTGCAAGTCGAGATGTGAGAGAGATAGATGTCAGCAAGACTTGAAGGCGTTATTGAATTTTTTGAGGGCTTTTTTTTTTAAAATCTTTTTTCTGGGTCATAGTTGAGTGTAATCGTGGATGGCGGCCATTGCGATCAGTCGTTGTCTAGATGCAATGTGGCGTTGCTCTATATTTGCTGAGGTGTCAGGATTTGGTGTCCTATATTTGGATGGTTATACAACTGTCTCTAAGGAGACACATCTGATGACTCTCACGATGGAAGTTTTTATTGTAGAATGTTTTTTTTTATTTCATATTTTTTGTATTTCTTAGCAAGAAAGTTTGAAAACTGACACAAAGAAAAAAAAAGTACATGTGTGTCAAGCTTATGAGTCTCCGCATTCAACTCCTCCCTTGTTCCTCTCCCTGTCTTTAAAATCAATTCTCTCTCTCCCTCTCTCTCTCTCTCCTAGATCCAGAAGAGGAAGGACAGAGAGGAGCAGTTGGAGGATGTGATCCAGGCCTATGAGAAGATTCACTTAGAGAAAAGTAACCTCCAGAGAGACCTCGACAAGATGGTACCACACGATGCATCACACCACTCACTGACAAAGACAATGCATTTGATCATTTTAAAAGTGTCAGAGGGCACACACGCCCCAGAAAATTCAGTCACACCAGACACAGGACCGAAACAATGACAGTAGTAAAAAAAGATAGTCTGCACTCTGATATTTGCTCTCATTAATGATTTTTGATCTCTCCACTTGCAAACTTTATAATTTTTATTATTTTTTTACTTTTGCATTTGATAATTTTGACAAGGTATTTTCAGAGGCCACCCTGCAACCGAATGGTTTCTCTGTAAGCTCCAGTGGTATCTGTAGTTGCAATACTGAACTTTGACCTCTTTGTGGAGGCCAGGATCAGTGGAACACATATCTCTTTCAAGGCAACAGTATAGGGGTCAAATGGGATAGAGAAAGAGCTGCAATTGTTTCATTCCTTGCCAAAATCATTCAAATTTTATGAAGATTGTATCGGAAGGCAAACGCTTATCTAGGATGATTTGTAGTGGCTGTAGCGAGCATGAAAGATGACTTTTTTTACTACCTTGCACACAGAGGGACACGTGAAATAGGCTGAGTTAACATGCAAAACTAGCTTGGTGAAACTGTCTGTGGGGATGTCGGTATGTAGTCTGACCATTGATTAGGAGACAAGAGAGTGTCAGGAGTGGCTCACACCTTTAGGCAAGGCAAGGCAATTTTATTTGTACAGCACATTTCATACACTAGGGCAATTCAAAGTGCTTTACAGAGTGACAAAATTACAAAGGTAAAAGGCATATAACTTTTACAATTAAAAAGCTTAAAAAGTGCAAAAGTACAGACAAAAAATACAAAGGATAAAAGACTTAAAAGTAAACTAGTTGAGCTAAAGGCTATTTAGCTAAAAAGATGTTACAGGGCATGGTAAGCAGTACAAAACAGGAACGTTTTTAACTTTGATTTAAAAGTGGTCAGGGTTGGAGCTTGTCTGATATCATCTGGGAGGTTATTCCAGGTCTGTGTAGCATGATAATAAAATGCTGCCTCACCATGTTTTGTTCCAACTCTTGGGACAGCCAATAGGCCATCCCCAGATGACCTAAGGGTCCTAGAAGGTTCATATGACACAAGCATGTCAGAGATATATTTGGGCCCAGAGCCACAAAGTGGTTTATAGACCAACAGCAATAATTTGAAATCAATTCTCTGAGTTGCTGGTAACCAGTGTAAGGATTTTAGGACTGGTGTAATGTGATCATATTTCCTAGTCTTTGTTAGGACCCTGGCAGCGGCATTCTGAATAAGTTGGAGTTGCCAAATAGTTTTTTTTGACAAACCTGTGAAGAGACCGTTGCAATAATCTAATCTACTGGAAATGAAGGCGTGGGTAAGCCTTTCTAGATCTTGTTTGGACATTATGTCTCTGACCCTAGAAATATTTTTTAGGTGGTAGTAGGCTGACGAGGTTACCGATTTAATGTGGCTATTAAAATTTAAATCTGACTCCAGGATAACGCCAAGATTTCTTGCTTGACTCTTAGTTATGAGAGACAGGGACTCAAAATGAGAGCTGACATTCTGTCGTTCTTTCTGTGTTCCAAAGACAATTATCCCGGCCTTGTTCCTATTTAGTTCGAGAACATTTTGACGTATCCAGTCATTGATTTGTTCAATGCAGTCGCACAGAGATTCAATAGGTCCATAGTCACCTGGTGTCAGTGATATATACATTTGCATGTCATCTGCATAATTATGGTAGGATAATTTATTGTTCTGTAGAATTTGGCCTAAAGGAAGCATATACAGATTGAACAAAAGAGGACCTAAAATGGACCCCTGTGGTATTGTTTTGTAGAATTTGGCCTAAAGGAAGTATATACAGATTGAACAAAGGAGGACCTAAAATGGACCCCTGTGGAACCCCACAAGTCATGGCCATCTGCTTGGACACACAGTTTCCAATGGAAATAAAGTACTTTCTGACATACAGATATGACCTGAACCATTTAAGGACAGTCCCAGAGATGCCCACCCAATTTTCTAATTGTTGTAATTGTATGTCCACAGTGTTAAAAGTGGCACTAAGATCCGACAGTACTAAAACAAGAGACTTTGCCAGAGTCACTGTTCAGGCGGATGTCATTTAGTACCTTTATACGTGCAGTCTCAGTGCTATGATGGGGCCGAAATCCTGACTGGAAGATATCAAAGCAATTGTTCAATATTAAAAAGTTACTAAGTTGTTTGGAAACAACTTTTTCAATAACTTTACCTAAGAACAGTAAGTTTGATATAGATCGATAGTTATTCAACACAGTGGCATCAAGACCGTTCTTCTTTAGGAGAGGCCTAATGACTGCAGTTTTCAAAACCTTTGGGAAAATGCCAGATTTGAGAGAGTTGTTGACTTCTATTAGCTCCTTCGCCAGGCTGCTCAAAACTGTCCTAAGGAAGCAAGACAGCAGGTAGATTAATTAAGATTTGAGACAATTTTGTCAAGAGTTTTCTTGTCAATGGGAATAAATTCAGTCATACCTACTAAGTTGGTTCTGGTAGACAGCAGTAATGATGCTTTTTTGTTTGTCATTGAGGAGTTAATAGAAAGTCTGATATCTTGTATCTTGTCATTAAAAAAGGATGCAAACTCGCTACACTTGCTTGTAGAAACTAATTCAGGTGATATTGGAACCGGAGGGTTAGTTAACATGTCAATAGTAGTAAATAAGATGTGTGAATTAGCCTTGTTCTTGTTGATAATCTCAGAGAAAAATTATTGCCTAGCACTTTTCAAGTTCAGACTATAAGTATGTAGCTTTTCTTTATAGATTTCAAAGTGAATTTGGAGGTTTGATTTACGCCATTTTTGCTCTGCTTCCAGGCACTCCCTTTTCTGGGCCCTTACAGACTGAGTGTTTCTCCATGGTGCCTTTTGCTTACTGGTGATCGATTTAATCTTAGTAGGAGTAATATCATCAATTACATTCAAAATTTTAGAATCAAAAGTATCCAGTAGATCATCAACATTATTTGAAGCTGGAACAGTTTCACATTTGACGGCTTCCATAAAAACAGTTCTGGTATTCTCATCAATGTACCTTTTTTTTTTTAACAGTTTCAGATCTAATGTTGATTTTTGGTGTAATAGACAGATCAAAGAATACACAAAAATTATCTGCTAAAGCAGCATCAAGTACAGTGACATTTGAAATGTTAACACCCTTAGTAATAACCTTTACCCAGTTAACCTCCCATTCCTTTATATTTGGCTGGTTAAATCACTCAAAGGCAGATGATCCTGGATCTGAACCAGCCTTTCCGCCATGAAGAAAGTGATAGATTGTATTGTGTAATCTTGTGTATCCTGTAAAAGACACACCCACTGAGTGCCAGGCTTTTTGATCCAATTTGTGTTTGCATGATAAAATTACGCAAAGTTCACCTTCAGAAGGTTCCTCTGATCCTTTGTCCTACGCTAGGCTGCAGATGTGCTACAGTGAGCCATGCCAACTTCTACAACTTTAGCAGAACATGCTAGCAGCAGTGTCTTCATGACACCCTGATAAAATCAACTTCTGATCCTTTGTCCTACGCTAGGCCGCAGACGTGCTACAGTGAGCCATGCCAACTTCTACAACTTTAGCAGAATACACTAGCAGCAGTAATGTCTTCATGAGGCTAACAGGTATAAAGACACCCTGATAGCGTCACCTTCCTATGCTAGGCCGCAGATGTGCTAGTGAGCCATGCCAACTTCTACAACTTTAGCAGAATACGCTAGCAGCAGTAATGTCTTCATGAGGGTAACAAGTATAAACACAACATAACAGCATCAATAGTGGGCTGTAGGGTACATTGTAAGTACTTGGATAACCCATGTGTATCCACAAAAATGTGATTTCCTTTTAGCAAAGCGTGCATTACAAATAAATAATATCATTAATTTGGTCAAATTAACCATAGCTATATTGTGTATCTCTGTTTTACCACATCGTATTCGTCACAACAAACTGCACCACATTTCAACTTTAGTATCATTACTTCCCTTTCAACATTTTAATTACACAGTATAATTCTGCATCATGTTGACCCCAAATCAATGTCTATCCATCCATCCCTTATCTGAACCGCTTATCCTGCTCTCAGGGTCGCTGGAGCCTATTCCAGCAGTCATTGGGTGGCAGGGGGGGAGACACCCTGGACAGACCGCCAGGCCAAACACACACACACACACACACACACACACACACACACACACACACACACACACACACACACACACACACACACACACACACACACACACACACACACACACACACACACACACACACACACACACCTAGGGACAATTTAGTATGACCAATGCACCTGATTTATATGTCTTTGGACTGTGGGAGGAAACCGGAGCCCCCGGAGGAAACCCACGCAGACACAGGGAGAACATGCAAACTCCACACAGAGGACGACCTGGGATGACCCACCAAGGTTGGACTACCCCGGGGCTCAAACCCAGGAACTTCTTGCTATGAAGCGACCGCGCTAACGACTGCGCCACCGTGCCGCCCAAATCAATGTGACCCCATGTAAAAGTATTTTTAAAATCTGCTAGAAACAGGGAGGTCTGGAATAAAGATTTTACTTTACAGTGTCTGTCCTAATGTGAGTTTTGATTTTCAATATCCTGATAGAAAATGCCATGTGAACTATGGAGGCAGTACAAGATGAAGACACACTTTCTAAAACGCATTGGATCAGTTAGATCCAATGTGTTTTAGTATTTTAGAGGAACTGGAGAAAAAAATAGAATAGCTTATAGTCAAAGTTGGATTATAAAAGCTGTGGTTTGGCATTCATTTAGTAAAATGTTCCCTCTAGGACAAAACTTTACTGATGTGAAAGAACATGAATCCAGCAAGAAATCAATTTAATTTGGCCTACGTAACTTTTTTAAAGATTGGCTCAATTTTCACAGCTTGCACCCAGTGTAGCTCCAGATGTAAACCTGAAATGTCTGATGAGAGTCAGCGGGAAGTTTTCAGTCGATCAATCCAGGTTTATGACTTTTTGTGTGAGTTTTAATTGGAGAGCTCATCAATAAATCACAACATACATTTAGGAAAACCAAAAAAAAAAAAACCTCAGAATTTTTCCTCCAATAAAAGTGGCTGCAGATGGGGAATGTGTTATTATTAGAATATTTCACACACTATTGTTTAAAAGACATTTGCTTTCATTTTGCCCTATCATAGCTCTCTCAAAATAGATTTTATTTTCAAACGGTGGGTCATATTTTTGGGAACCAAGCTCCTCAGGTGTTTACGGGTTGGAGCCAATCCCAGGTAAGTACAGGGATCCAGCTGAACAGATTGTCTGGCCGGCGCCTGCCAAAGCCCCTCTCGTCATAATAAAGGCTCTCATCTGAGGGAGAAGTCCATTGAGCAGCTAACACCGAGCAGCCTCAGCAATTTTATACGGTGCAACTGATTAGCGTGTTAGCTGTGCCAAAGAGGCTGGAATTGCCACCTGCCAAGGGCTGAGACAGTTTCAATGTCACCTCAAATTCAGCCCTGGATATGAATATGGCCCCATCCATACTGTGCCTTATTGACCTTGGTCCTGAAATCTTTTCTTTCACTTAGAATTTTTTGTACCTGCTATTTGTTTTTGTTTTTTTAATTGTCATTTTATTTTCCCCCCCTTTTTCTCCAGTTGTACCCGGCCAATTACCCCACTCTTCCGAGCCATCCCGGTCACTGCTCCACCTCCTCTGCCGAGCCGGGGGGGCTGCAGACTACCACATACCTCCTCCGATACATGTGGAGTCGCCAGCCGCTTCTTTTCACCTGACAGTGAGGAGTTTCGCCAGGGGGACGTAGCGCATGGGAGGATCACACTATTCCCACCAGTTCCCCCTCCCCCCATACAGGTGCCCCGACCGACCAGAGGAGGCGCTCAGCAGCGACCAGGACACATACATATGTACACTACCGTTCAAAAGTTTGGGATCACCCAAACAATTTTGTGTTTTCCATGAAAAGTCACACTTATTCACCACCATATGTTGTGAAATGAATAGAAAATAGAGTCAAGACATTGACAAGGTTAGAAATAATGATTTGTATTTGAAATAAGATTTTTTTTACATCAAACTTTGCTTTTGTCAAAGAATCCTCCATTTGCAGCAATTACAGCATTGCAGACCTTTGGCATTCTAGCTGTTAATTTGTTGAGGTAATCTGGAGAAATTGCACCCCACGCTTCCAGAAGCAGCTCCCACAAGTTGGATTGGTTGGATGGGCACTTCTTGCGTACCATACGGTCAAGCTGCTCCCACAACAGCTCAATGGGGTTCAGATCTGGTGACTGCGCTGGCCACTCCATTACCGATAGAATACCAGCTGCCTGCTTCTGCTCTAAATAGTTCTTGCACAATTTGGAGGTGTGTTTAGGGTCATTGTCCTGTTGTAGGATGAAATTGGCTCCAATCAAGCGCTGTCCACTGGGTATGGCATGGCGTTGCAAAATGGAGTGATAGCCTTCCTTATTCAGAATCCCTTTTACCCTGTACAAATCTCCCACCTTACCAGCACCAAAGCAACCCCAGACCATCACATTACCTCCACCATGCTTAACAGATGGCGTCAGGCATTCTTCCAGCATCTTTTCATTTGTTCTGCGTCTCACAAACGTTCTTCTTTGTGATCCAAACACCTCAAACTTGGATTCATCCGTCCACAACACTTTTTTCCAGTCTTCCTCTGTCCAATGTCTGTGTTCTTTTGCCCATCTTAATCTTTTTCTTTTATTGGTCAGTCTCAGATATGGCTTTTTCTTTGCCACTCTGCCCTGAAGCCCAGAATCCCGCAGCCGCCTCTTCACTGTAGATGTTGACACTGGTGTTTTGCGGGTACTATTTAATGAAGATGCCAGTTGGGGACCTGTGAGGCGTCTGTTTCTCAAACTAGAGACTCTAATGTACTTATCTTCTTGCTCAGTTGTGCAACGCGGCCTCCCACTTCTTTTTCTACTCTGGTTAGAGCCTGTTTGTGCTGTCCTCTGAAGGGAGTAGTACACACCGGTGTAGGAAATCTTCAATTTCTTAGCAATTTCTCGCATGGAATAGCCTTCATTTCTAAGAACAAGAATAGACTGTCGAGTTTCAGATGAAAGTTCTCTTTTTCTGGCCATTTTGAGCGTTTAATTGACCCCACAAATGTGATGCTCCAGAAACTCAATCTGCTCAAAGGAAGGTCAGTTTTGTAGCTTCTGTAACGAGCTAAACTGTTTTCAGATGTGTGAACATGATTGCACAAGGGTTTTCTAATCATCAATTAGCCTTCTGAGCCAATGAGCAAACACATTGTACCATTAGAACACTGGAGTGATAGTTGCTTGAAATGGGCCTCTATACACCTATGTAGATATTGCACCAAAAACCAGACATTTGCAGCTAGAATAGTCATTTACCACATTAGCAATGTATAGAGTGTATTTCTTTAAAGTTAAGACTAGTTTAAAGTTATCTTCATTGAAAAGTACAGTGCTTTTCCTTCAAAAATATGGACATTTCAATGTGATCCCAAACTTTTGAACGGTAGTGTACATACCCACATCCGGCTTCCCACCCGCAGACATGGCTAACTGTGTCTGTAGGGACACTTGACCAAGCCGGAAGTAACACAGGGATTCGAACCAGCGATCCTTGTGTTGGTAGGCAACGGAATAGACCGCCACGCTACCCAGACACCCCCTCTCTGTTTTAATTTCTGTCAATTCATTATTGTTGTACTGTGAATCAAGGTCCATGCAAAATGAAAAGTAGACCTGGAACTCCCACACCGTGCAGCTTCTTTGAAGACACACAGCCATTGAATTTGATCGTGCCACAGTCGTTGATGAAACATGAATCTGCTTATATGCATGTCATTATCCCGGATGCATGTTGTTAACGGGCACGTTTGCGTGTGGTGTGCTCAATTTCAGACAAGTCTGGTGGAGAAGCACGTCGAGCGTATTTTGAGTCTAGAGTCAGCGCTAAGACAGAGGGACAACTCCCTGCAGAAACTCAACACCCAGCTGCACAGCAAAGACATGCAGTACCTGCAACTGCACGCCAGCCCAGACACTCACTGTGAGTACCTATGGATTCATGCACTGTGAGTTTTTATGGTGAACAGTCTTCTAACAATGCAAGTAAATCAAAGAAAAGAATGCTTCTGGTGCCCTTGTTTTACAATGCAATAACAACGACGGCAGAAAAAGACAAGAACTTCAGTTTAATGTCTGGAACTCTCTCAGTGGATTTTATACTACAATATCACTAAGATCCATGGTGGGCTTTATTTATTCATTTATCCCAGGGTAAAGCACAAAGCCTCTCCATTTCTGTCACACATGCAATTTCCCTTACAGCTATTAGACAGGACTCACTTTTGGGTAGGTTTATATAATCCAGTGGTGAAAAATTGATTTGATGGGTTCGTTTTTGTCAACATTTTACATGTACACTTACTTGTTTGGCAGACTGTTACCCAAAGGGACTAACAGGAGAGTTTAATTATGTACCTCACTTCTCTCACCCCTCCCAGTAGACATCCATAATGAATTGACAATAATGATCAGGGTTTGGCTTTTGGAGAAGTGGCCAACCTTTTTAATTTCATTTTCCTCATTCATACAATTCCAGTCTAATTAGTCAGTAACAAAATGTTGATTGCAAGTCAATGTCAAGTTGCATATAAAAACAATGTTGGTCATTGTTAATTTTTCCAAGCTACAATCAGAGCCAACACACTCTGATGCAAATGTTTAAATATAGTCAAGTAAATCCCATTACTGTACTGTACTGATTGTTGATTGCTATTTCTGAATAGCCCCCCCCCCCACCTGGCCGAGATTAAGAGAACAAAGATAAAAACATCTTGCAGTGTGTTGTGTTGTGTCATGTCGTGTTGGTTTGTGTTGTGTCATGTTGTGTTGTGTCGGTTTGTGTTGTGTTGTGTCATGTTGTGTTGTGTCATGTCATGTTGGTTTGTCATGTCGAGTTGTGTTGGTTTGTGTTGTGTCATGTCGTGTTGTGTTGTGCTGGTTTGTGTTGTGTCCAGTGGTGGCGCCAGAGAACTTTGATTGCCAGTGCTACGGGGGTGCTTGATCATTGACTGGGGGAGCTCTGAGATATAGGCTAGCCTAGTGCATAGGTACAAAACACAAAAACAGGTTTGGGCATGCTAATTTAATATTAGATTGCAAGTATCACAGAACTGTAATTGCTATAATGCCAATGGCAGACATTCATGCAATACAAAAGCCAAATTTGGCGTTCCACACAGATTTAGATAAACAGCTAGATTTATAGCATAATCAGAACACGACATGCACGATGCGAAGCACAGACCTAATGCCAGAGGCCTCTATGTCAAAACACAAAACTGCAGGGAACTCAAACACAGTATCCACATAACTATTAAGCAATTGGCTATAACCATCAATGCCATATGATACCAAAACAACTAAATGTCTATCCATATGATAATAGATAAGTTACAATCATTCACAATATACAACACAATATTCAACCCATCGCCATGGGGGGAAAAAAAACCACCAGTCAATTACCAGTCGATGTTTCACAGGAGGACAATGTGTCGGTTGTTTTGGCTGAGCTAGGGCAAATGTATCGATGATCTGGTGGACATCCAAGGCTCTTGCTCTCCTAATATTCACGGCCAAAAGTCCAAGGTTACTGGTACGAGCACCCCCGCTGGTGCTCCTCAAGTATGTCTTCAAGCATCGGAGACAGAAGAAAGTTTGCTCACAGGATGCAGATGTAACGAGAAGTGTCAAGGACATACATGTGAGTTTGTACAGGTCCATAAACGCATCCTTGTATGGTGCCATCAGTGACAAAAATTTCAAAGTGGTATTAATGGTGTGTCCTTGCTGTGATTTCCTTTCAAGTAGACGTCGGACTTGGCGTAACTCAGCATTTAAATTATAACTGGGTTGAGGGCTGAGACACCTGTCAGCATATGACCCACATCTGTGGAGAAGCGTCTCCTCAATTCATTGACCTGCCTGTCAATTACCGGATCAAAAAGCTGTGTGTGCAGGTCATCTGATGAATGTGTGCGGCGTATCGGATTCGGGGCCTCTACCACATAGTCCCGTCAACGGTTGGATTGCTGCCGATCCTCTCTCCTTGGTGGTGGTGGTCTCTGCTGTGCTATGCCAGCCTTAACACACAGCTCTTTAGCACGCTCTTGTATGTTGTTCCATGACTCTTCTGACCGTTTTTCCAAAAACGTTGCGATGACTGACTGAATTCCAATTCTGGAACCCAAACATAGTAAAAGCTTCCTCTGAACGAAATCCATAACTGCCCGCAGGGGCAAAATGTCTGCATGAGAAACAGAAGGCTGCGTCCTTTATCACTGAATAGTCCAGCCAGCTATATTGCTCATACCATACGTGATTAAAGCTCCCTTTCTGAGTACCAAAGGTCGTTGCTGGGTACTTGCGCACAGGGCGTCGTTGTCCTTCCACTGGATTTTCGCTAAGATCCTCCGGTCCACCTTGCTTGAGGCTGAGCTGCTGCCAAGGTTAACAGCAAAAGAGTATTAGCAGTAGCAACACGGTCCCTGGCAATAGCTAGCTCCCGTGTGGAATCAGCACTTGCTGCTGAACAATGTTCATCTGATTCCGAGGTGTTGTCTGTTGCCATATCCTCAGTATTTAGCGGTGGAATGTCGGTATCCTCCACACTGCTTACTGGTACTGGTTTTTCTGAACTACGAGCACGCTTAATTGGGATCACGAAACGTTCCATTTTGCTGGCAAGGGCAAAAAGACTACTAGCAAACAGCACTGAGCGCGAGCGGGAAGTTGACAATTTCGAGGGGGGAAACACAGGTGACGTCAGACCTAAGTGCATTTCCTCCATTTCGTAATGTCATTAAATAAATGTTGGTCATTTTCGGACAAAAATTAGCTAAAAAGTGAAAAAGATAAACAGCCATACAAATATATTTAGTTTGGTAACTTTTCATTTGATTTCATGGGGGTGCTATGCCACCACTAGGGAGAGCTGAAGCACCGGCAAGCCCCTCCTTAGCGCCGCGCCTTGTGTCGTGTCGTGTCATGCTGGTTTGTGTCGTGTCGTGTTGGTTTGTGTCATGTCGTGTTGTGTTGTGTCAAGTCGCGTCGGTTTTTGTTGTGCTGTGTTGTGTTGGTTTGTGTCGTGTCGTATTGGTTTGTTATTACGGACTAGTCGGGTCTAGGGGTTAAGGGTTAAACACGCCACACCAGTCCTAACCTGGAGTGTGTAGAAAAGATGGAAACGAGGGAAGAAACAGGAAGAAGGACTGATTTCCAAGACGAGAGAAATAGCCGGGAGGTGGGCTAGCTTACCGAGGTAGCAGTTAGCAGGTCCCTCCGACAAGGCCTCGGCCATATGGGTCTCAGCTCCCGTAAGCGGCGGACTCCGTCTTGGTATTTTAGTTCGGTTTAGGTTGATGGTGGATGGATCCTCAAACATAAAAGAAAGTTGGTTTTCTTCAAAGTCCTTGAGTTAGAATGGTGTGAACCTGTAGCGTCCTGAACAGCGTTTTCAAAGTGGCGTATCCTGAGGCCTTTATGCGAACTGCCGCCATTAACTAACTCCAGGGGATGCACCGGCACCTCACAGTGACGTCATCTTATAAACACTGCTTAACCACGCCTCTAATCATTTCTCAATGAAAACCGGTCCAAGTATGTAAGAAAAGGAAGAAAGGAAAAGGCAAATATAACCCCTATCACTTCTAACATTTGTGTTGTGTCAGTTTGTGTCATGTTGTGTTGGTTTGAGTTGGGTTGTGTTGGTTTGTGTCAAGTTGTGTTGGTTTGTGTTGTGCTGTGTTGTGTCATGTCGTGTTGTGTTGGTTTGTGTCCTGTCGTGTCGTGTTGTGTCATGTTGTGTCGTGGTGTTGTGTTGTGTCATTTTGTATCGTGTTGTGTCATGTTGTGCTGTGTTGTGTTGGTTTGTGTTGTGTTGTTTTGGTTTGAGTTGAGTTGTGTGAGATCGTCTGACAGCCACACTGCCCTTGTAGAATAACAGATGGTGTTGTGTCAGAAAAGTCATTGACCTCTGACCCCTTTGTGGGATGTTGATGGCTGAGAGAAAAGGAGAGAAAATGTGTCATCGCCACCCCTGCTGCTGCTGAGTCATACCTTGGTGGAGAGAGGAAAAAGGGAGGCATAATGTTGGGATTTTCTCGATGCTTAACTGAAAGTTTCCATTATGTGTTTGGGAAGTTTTGCTGAAGTGCACAGAATGTATTAGTAGATTTAAGGATGGGATGGTGAGGATGCATTACTATGCACCTGCCAATATTTGTTTTGAATTGCAAAAAATATCTTCCCTTTACTTAATATTTTGTTTGTTATTCATTTTCATCAAGTTTATCCAACACGCCACGGGCCAACTTCATACAGTAGTTTGGGGGAAAAAAAGCTGAATTGGCTGATCTGTTTGTAAAAACACCCAACCTACTGTGATATTTCCTGAAATGAGTTACTTACCTATAGAGAAATTAAGGAGCCAACAGGAGACTGTGCAGTTTGTAGGTGTTGTTTAAAGAGGTGCACACTTGAGCGCATGTGATGTGATCTTATGGTGTTTACAGTTTGAAAAAAATGTTTCCCTGCCAACTTCCTAAACCAACCTATGCCTGTGTAAAAGAGGTAGTGATGTGCAGTGTTGAAAAATGTTCATGTGTGTGTCTCAGTGTTCATGGCTGCATAATGGTACTGTATGTGTATGTGTCTGCATATTGTATGTGTGTTTGCACATGTGTGTGTGTGTGTGTGTGTGTGTGTGTGTGTGCGTGTGTGCGTATGTGTGTGCGCGCACACGCAAGTGTGTAGGGAAGTATTAAACTGGGGGCATACATCCAAAGCTGTGTGAGTCTGCATCAACTAGCGTACAGTGCGTGCACATGCTGTGTGTACATGTGCATATGTGAGTGTCGAGTACATAAATGTGCGTGTACGCGTGAGTGTGTTTTTGAGGAGGCAGGGATAAAAAAGCTTACTTTTGTGCTATCACAATATCTACAGGCTCAACGACTGAGGCTCTGCGAGTGGAGCTGAATCACTATGTGCCCACGCAGACCAAAGCCCCCATAACCAGGGGGCAACCCCCACTTCTTCTTTTTTTTGGAGATCAGACATGGAATGCTGTAAAAGGTTGGTACCCAGAAATGTTATTTAGGACCTTCAAGGATCATAAGCTGGGCGGACAACCTGGTCAACTAGCTACTGGAACGCTACAGGTTGGGTCCAAACAATGCAACCCCTATTGCAAAATAGCGCCAGTTACGCTGGCGTGATCAGATGCCATCGTTCTCTTTTTGATTGAATATCTCTGCGATAGTTCATACTAGAAACAAACTGAGCCTGCCTATTGAAAGAGCAGAATATAAGCTTTCAGGTGATGCCTGCCAATATATGGTTAAGCATGTTCCCACTTAAGCCACTAGATGGCACAGAGATGAGTTCTGCAGTGTAGTCTTGCTACTGGGGGGGGGCTTTTACCAAGCTCACAAGTACATGAAGGCTGTTTGGGAGATCATTAGGGATGCAGATGCAGAGGATCTTCTTTTCGCAGCTGGTCTGTGTCAGGAAGAGACCGCCAAGAAGATGTTTGGTGAGAAGGCTGACTACTACCAAACCATACATGTCCTCAGGATCCTCAGTTAGGCCATGTGGCTCCTGTACTGAGAAGCATTTGAGGCATGGGCAGCAGACAGAAACAGAACAGTGGCAGTCACAGGTAGAGAAAGACGCCACTGCCACTCAAAAGTTAGAGATCATCCAGGTGACACATCCACAGTTATCAGTCCTACAAGAGAAGATGTTGCTTTTCCAGGAATCACTGAATGAGCAACCAACAGCAGTTTTCTGGTCAGTCTTCCTAGAGATGTCAGACATTCTCCACGTGTTTATCTACTACCAGCGGGAAGGTGACTGGGTAGGACATCTCTGTGAATCAGCACGAACACTACCCTACCTCACTGCAGCAGGCCACTACAAATATGGGCAGCAGTATTTGCCTCTGTATTTGGCTGAGATGAGGAAACTCCCAGAAACAGCCCCAGAGGTACATGAAGCACTGATGGTGGGTACATTTGTTGGGAGGAGAACAGATGGCAATCACAATGGTGTCTCTCCTGACATGCTTCTGGAGCAGACTTATAATACAGATGCCAAGGAGGCAAGTGGTCTGGATGGCATTACGCTCAACCCTGCTGCCCGGATGAAGTGGGTCTACAGAAAACCACTCACTGCAGCTATCTCTGCAGAGCTCAAGTCTATGCCGCACCTCCATTCCTCCAACCCACACCATGAATCTGGTTGGAGTCATGTCACCAGGGATGCAGAGATGGTAGTCAAGGTCATGGCAGCAGTAGAGACCAACCCATTCACAGCAGCCACACCATCCCTGATCAACATATCAACTGGACAGTGTGCAGATTCCACAGTCAAGGACAACATGACGAGCATGAAAGTATTGGGTCTGAAGGTACCATGTGAGTCACTGTCCAGTGATCAGAAGAAGACAAGTATTGTGGAGCTTAACACCTTCCACACACAAAACCAAAGAAGTGCGGGGGGGGGACGTCTGCACCTAGCAAGAGCAATAAAGTTACTGCCCTTCTGCGCATTACACTGATCATTGCCAGTGGTGGAGAACTCAACATTGTTGACTTCATAGGCAACCACGTGTGCAGTGACTTTCCCCCATCCATCTTCCAGGAAGATGGCAGTATGAGAACTGGTACCAAAGCAAGCCTAGTGAAGATCGTAATGTCATTACAATGAAGATCCTGAAAGAGGAGACCAAAGTGACCAGCATCCCTGATCTGCCTCAAGATGACAAAAAGACAGCAGTAGTCATTGATGCTATGTGCGCCATACGACACTTGTCTTTTCACAAAGGTGAAAGATTTGGAACTATCACTGAGTGATACAAAAACCTGCTGCTGAATGATGTACCTGCCGGCACTGAAATCATACACTTCCGGTTTGACAGGCTGTGGACCCAGCCTTAAGTCAGCTGTGCAGGAACAGAGGTATGCCCAATCAAAACCAGCTAAAGTATATGAAGTCAGTGAGCAGTACACAGCTCCTGATCCAAAGGATTTTTTTGCAGTGTCAGCTAACAAAGCAAACCTTCTGAGCTTCCTCTGTGAAAAATGGCATGAGAAGGAGCAACTGGAGCCTGCTCTTGGCCCAACTCATCTCTACCTGGGTGGTGGATTCAAAGATGAGACGAAGAGCTTGGTGCTCACAGAAGGGTCTGTTCCTGCTCTGGAATCCACACAGCAGGAGGCTGATACTAGGATAATACTCCACACCCTCTACAGTGTCCAGAATGAAGAAGTTGACAGCTGTCATCCATGCCAATGACACCGACATCATTACAATGTGCATGTACTATGGTGCAACGCACCTCAGCGATCTACCAGAGCTGTGGGTGAGAACAGCCCAGAATGCATACCAGCCTACACATGAAATGGTTGTGGCACTGGGACCTTCACAGTGTTGTGCCATGCCCTTTGTCCACAGTCTGAGTGGTAGAGATACCACTAGTTATCCATATTTAACTGGAAAGAAGGCATGGTTCAAGAGCAGCATGAGTCTGGACACTGGACATGAGTCTGCACTTGAAGAGTTTGGTGAGAACCCCACCGATGCCATAACAGATGACTTCCTCAACCAGGCATGAGACCTCAACATAGCTGTGTACATAACCACAGCTGATCACTTTGAGGATTCTGATCTGGGCAAACTGAGACCATACAAGTTCCTGAACAACAGATCAACACTCTTCAAGCAACTACCCCCAACAGAGAACGCATTTCTCCTGCACCTGAAAAGGGCTGCTTTGACAAGAATGCACACATCGCCGAGCCAGAATTTCCCTCATGCACAGAATTTGGATGGTCTCTGGATAATGGAAATGCAGTTCCGGTTCCATCTACACAAACCAGCCTGGCCTGTGTCGATGAACAAGACAATCTCATGTGGATGTGTCAAAGGCTATCAGAAGAACTGTTCCTGTGCAAAGAAGATAGTTCCATGCCACATAGGGTGCCGTTGCCAGGGACTGGCAACCAAATGCAGCAGGATACACTCTGCAACAACTGAGAGCATTGACAGCAGTAGTGACTCAGAAAATTACTAGAATGCAAAAACTTATTCAAAATAACTGCTATGACACTACCATGGATATCAAAATTTGTTGTAACACTGGACACTTATTTTCACTGTTGGTTACGTGTTTAAAATGGCAATCCCATTTTCTAGTTCTGGCCAAGTGAAGGATTATTTTGTGTTCAACTTCTGTTAATTCTGTGTCATATCTGCTGATGGGTAATGTCCATCTGTAGTTAATAACCAAGAAGAGAGTATTAAAGTGAAATAAATGTTTTGCTGCCAGGAATTTTGTTTCTTTCATGATCAAATAGGACATTTTTCGTAAAAACAGACATTGATTTGCACAAATAATAGCAGGGTACTAATTTGGCAGTAACAGCTTAACATTTCAATTCCCAAATAAGTTTACCGCAGCTTGGTTTGACCTACAACACAGAATACCTTCAATTAAAGAGTGGGGGGGAAACCGTGGCGGCAATTTGCAATTTTCGCTGCCTGTAGCTTTCCAGTAGATAGTTGACCAGGTTGTCCACCCAGGTTATGATCCTAGAAGGTCCTAGATATCATTTCTGGTGCACAACCTTTTACTACAACATTCCTTCTCTGTAAAACCCCTTTTCCCCCTGCGTACCAAGTAAACAGTTTCTGCTAATGCATGCTCACCATGGACTCAGTATGGAAATCAGTTAAACAACAATTAAATGTATGGTTTCTCTTTTGCTCTCTCTCTCTCGCTCCTAAATTCTTTCCTTCCAGTGCTGGACTGCCCGGCTATGACCCTTCAGAGCTCCCGTAGTTTGGATGCCCTGTCAGACCTGAAGTTGCAGCGGTTGGAGGCAGAGCTAGAAGGGGCACGGCACGAGGCCCAGGGCGCGTGCCAGCGGGAGGAGGAGCTGAAGGGCGAGTGTGAGAGACTCAAGGAGGAGATGAGACAGCTGCAGAATAGCCACAGAGAGAGGGTCAGTGATGGATATACACACATGGATCAGATCTGAGATGTTGTGTTTCACCTGGAGGGCGGGGGTTGGGGGGTGGTGGGAGGGGTTATCACATTAGGAACAGTGTAAGGTAAATGATTAATCACAGACAAATATAACAACATTCCTTTTACTGTTTTAACTTTCTGGCATTCATAGTATTTGAGCAGGATTTGTGCAAAAATGCTGAGAAATTCACCCATCCTTACCAAAACTGGTAGCCACCATAGAACTTATGGCAGATGACACATGCTGAAGGGTTTCATCCAGGATGCCTCACAGATCAAAAAGAGTGTATGCCTTGTTAGCATGGGTGGTACAAGGGCCAAGATCGCTGGCCCTGTCAGGATAGACCTCCAGATCATGATGTGAATTTCATATTCAAATAAGGGATTCTCTATGAACTAAACTATTGTTAAACTAAACCGTGTCACTGAAAACCAGTTAACTGATTTGTGCTCGTACTTGCTCAATGCTGGAAAGAGAGAGGATTTAAAATTTTCCAAATAATAGTTCTCCTGGGTGAAGTAACATCACCGTAGCACTGCAAACAGCAACAGCTACGTCTTGACAAACATCGCCATGAAGGAAAACATTTGCACAGATTCACTCACACACACACACACACACACACACACACACACACACACACACACACACACACAAACACAAATGTGCACACATACACACATGCACACACAAGTGCAGAGTATTAACTATGCACATATATATCTAGAGCCTGCTGCAACCACACGAAACCCACACACCTGCCATCTTCCATTCCTCCTAGGTCCTGGACGTTGTACTTTAGCACGGTGACTTGGTAGGCTCTTGCTGTCACATTTTGTCCAATACCCTTACAGCACCTGCATGCTAATCTAATTTCATGCTCTACTTCGGCAGGAAATGACTTCTTCATGCGAGCAGTGTGATGTGGAGTGGATAAAGAAGGTGGGAGACGAACAGTAAGTGACTACAGCAGGCCGTTGGGGAGGGGATAGAGGGAAAGATTTAGGGAAGGAAGGAAGAAAGGAAGAGGGGAGGGAAGGAAGAAGAAGAGACTAATACGTCATACAGGGAACAATCAGATGAACAAAATGGAAAGACGTAAGGATAGATTGAAAGAAGGTATGAAAGGACAATGTGAAGAACAGCAGAGAGGACATCGGAAGAAAGGTGAGGGATGTAGGTTGAGGGGAAAGTCGGCAGCACCACAGGAGGCAAAGACTGGTGGGAGGACAGAATAAGGGGGAGAGAGAGAAAGCATGAGCCCCCCGCTGATCCGTATCTTCACTGTATTCCCTGCTGCTGTGACGTGTGCACGCTGACCTCCTGGGGCCTCATTAGAAACTAGATGAGCTCTTCCCATCTCTGACCAACCAGATTTGAGGTTAGCACTAATGAAGCCATGGCCACTATGGCCTTTCAGAGTGCTGCGGCTAGCTTCATGTACCATATGCATTACTGTACGAACATCGGTTATATCATAGGATGCTCCTCGGTGGCAGAGATGGGCAGTATTTCAATTAAATGTATTTAAAATACGTATTTAATTACCTTTGAGTATTCTGTAACTTGTATTCTGCTGGACAAAAAAACCAAAAAAACAAGATGTAGTTTGTAAAAAATACTTTGAGCTTGTATTTGAAATACTTAAAATAAATTATTTAATATGTCATTTTATTGTCAGATAAGACAATATCTTATCTGAAATTTTTATCCCCAGGTTTAAACTGTAGAAAAAAACTGTACAATAATTAGCTTATTACATCACATGACATGTCCTGTCAGGTCCTGCAACGCACTCATTGTGAACTACCGTATTTCATTTGTGTTCTTTGTGACCAGTAATTTGAGGAACGAAGCTGCTTTGGTGTTCGGTGCAAATTTCCCCTAAGATAAAGGTATGTAATCAAAATATGATCAGATATTGCATGCTAAAGCAAGCTTTCTGAATGACTCTAAAACAGAAAAGAGCAATTGGCAAACACGTGCTCTAGAATTGGCAAATATACTTACTAGCCAGTAACGTTAGCATAACAGCTAACGTCACAGCCAGGCTCAGGCAAGCTGGAACAGTGGCATCTCATGGTTAGTCATATGGGAAGCTTCATTAGCGAGATTACTTGTTAGCAACTTCTGTAACTCAGGACAAAAATAATTTCTAGCATAGCTTCTTTTCAGGGTTTTATAGTGGCCATTCTTAACTGTGAGGGAAATAGCTTGCGCAGTCCTCTTGAGTATAAGGATAACATTTTAGTGTTTGCTATGCCAGGGATTGGTCAGGTTAATATTCAGGTAAAAAAAAAAAAAAAAGATTTTAAGAAAGCAAGCCATGCATCAATTAAAAATATTTTATTCTGATCTTTACTCTAAAGCTAAATGTTGTTCATCTTTATGCACAAAACGTTTTACAGTATAGATTATAGAGTTAATACAATTCAAAGTAAATTGACTCCATTCCTGGATAATGCATAAATGAGTGCGTTTTAGTGTCTATTGTGTAAGTTGTTAGTGTTTTTTGAATGCTGTTGGTTTTAAGTTGCAACTGGTAGGCCTAACCAATTTGATGGTATCTTTATACATTTTTCTTTAGGTAGAAGTCAGTCATCTCAGGAGATGAGTGGCAATGAACCATCAGAGCCTGGCCAGACTGACCAATCATCTGCCACATCTGCAGAAGAAGCCACACCAATGCTCAAATGTGCAATGCCGGATGGGAAACACTTCTAATAGTGAAGCAGATCCCAAACTTCCCCGGCAAGATTTCCTCGGGTGCTGCACGGTGGCTGCCCACTGCTCCTAGCTACAACGCTAGGATGAGTTAAATGCAGAACATAATTTCCTTACGGGGATCAAGAGTATATCAAAATTTAAAAAAAAATTAAAAAACGGAAAGATAGAGGCTGAGTGTCAGCTGTACACTAACAAAAATATCATAACATGTGACTCTCTTGCAGTGACATCAAATTTCAAACTCACTTGAAATGAAGGCACCCTGACAAAATAAAGGAATTTGAAGACCACAAAAAGGAATTTGCCAGTGAGAAAAGCAAAAAAAAAAAAACAGGACCTCATACTACTCTCTTTGAACATGGTCCAGTGATACAAAATAAAATTGACTCTCTCGTCGCATCCTTTGTCACTAAAGGCATGTACCTGTTGGCCACTGTTGAGCAAAAAGAATTTATAGACTTGGTACAGGGACTTTGCCAAGGTGCTAAAGTTATGTCCAGGTGGACACTTGGTAGAAGAATCGATGAAGACTTTAATAATAAAACAGCAAATTTGAAGGAGAGACTTCAAACAACATGTTTGCACCACTGCAGATGTCTGGTCAACTAAAAAAAACAAGTTATATGGGAGTCACTGTACACTGGACACAAACAGACATGCTAGAACGTGAATCGGCTGCTCTTGCTTGCAGACATTTTCCCAGTCCACATACCTACAATCGCATTGTAGAACTACTGGAGGAAATCCGTTCAGAATATGGACTCACAACTGACACAATAGTGTCAGTTGTGAGTGTGCTATCATTCTACCACCTCACATCAGGTGTTCCACTCACACACTGAGTTTGGTTTCAACTACTGATGCCAAAAGGGCAATTAAAGACTATTCAACTCTGTGCAGAAATACTCAATGACTTGACCAACCAACAACTGAAGACACCCTGCGTTTGTAGGTGGAATTCTCTTTATGACTGTTTGAGTCAGCCGATATTTCTTCCTGAGATCATGCCTGTCTTGCAACTCTCACCGTTCAAAGAGGTAAAGCTTGATTTCCTTGAGGAATACTGCACAGTCCTCAAGCCCATTGCCATTGCAATTGACCACCTTCAAGGTCGGCCCTTATGCTACTATGGTGAGCTCATAGTCAATTTTTATTTGTATAGCCCAATATCATAAATTACAAATTTGCCTCAAGGGGCTTTACAGCAACACAACATCCTGTCCTTAGACACTTGCATCGAATAAGGAACAACTCCCTAAAAAATAAAAATTAACAGGGAGAAAAAATAGGAAGAAACCTCAGGGAGAGCAACAGAGGAGGGATCTCTCTCCCAAGAGGGACAACGTGCAATGGATGTTGTGTTTACTCAATTTACAGAATAAAACATTGAAAGAGGATAACAGAATTATAATGAAATTATAAAATATATGAAGAATATGATGAGGAGGATGCCAAGTTGTGTCCAGACACCACCGGAACAGCCCAGGACCTGAGCCATGCGACCAGCATCACTATGTTAAAAGAAAAAAGAAAAAATTAGTCACACATCTTAGTGAGAGAAGGATATAACATTAAAACAGGATGACGAAATTATATGGATTTATAAGATATATAAAAAGAAAATATGATGAGGGGGATGCCAAGCAGTGTCCAGGTGGTGACCACCATCACCATGGAGACCTGGGAGGAGGACAGACTGCACGTGTACACAAGGGAGACTCGCATCACACCATTCACACACACAGAAAAAGAAAGAAGACATCATTCAGGGACAGAAAAGACATGTGAGAGAAGAGAACAGTTTGCAATAGTCAATAATATATACTCTATAATCTCATCGGCAGAACAGTGGTTGGTAAATTCATTGAGACAGAAACCGACCCGCCATGCAGTACAGGTTGTGAAGCACTCAACTTAAAGGCAACTAATTGTAGGCTAAGGCAAAAAGATGAGTTTTAAGTTTGGATTTAAAGGACTCAACAGACTCTGACTGTCTGATGGCAGCAGGCAGGTTATTCCATAAAAACGGGCCCCGATAACAAAAGGCCCTGCCAGCTCATACCTACCCTCTTTGCTGTTCAGGCTAAACTACATGACCTGCAAGCTTCAAACCTGCGAAACTGCTCATGTATCTTGCAAGCCACCATAGCTGGCCTTGAGAAAAGGGTTCAGTAGCTTCTTATAACTGAAGACTGGTGATAATGAAGCCATCCTGGCTACAGCAACCCACCCGTTTTTCAAGATGAGGTGGTTGCCTCCCAAACTAGCTGCAGAGAAGAAAAGAACACATCACCTGTTTCTGCAGTCAGCTGAAGAGCTTGGCCTTTTGTAAGAAAGTGAGATCGCCTCATCAAACACCACTGGAGAGAACGAAGACAATTTCTTCATCTTCTCTGACCAGGGTACAAGTAAACTACTCTCACGTCAGTGTCTTAAGGCTAAACTGCAATTTCATGAATCATCAAAAATCATCAAAAAATCAATATTCATCAATGAAAAAAATAAATGAGTAGCTCGTTTCCTGTCCCATTTTTAAATATTTTTGTGATATTAAAAATCCTTGAATTGAATTTAAATTCATAACAAACTTGTTTCTCTGTTTGCCTCTACTGTTTCCAATTCCAGCAACAGGAACTGAGAGCCAGTTGGGCAGAGGGATTTTGCCCAGCCACAGCAAAGCGGAGTTGGAGACCCTTCATTTTTCTGGAGGACCCCAGAAAGGACCTTTCCTCGCTGGATTCATATCCACTGATCAAGCTACTATTTGTGAGATTCGACACCGCTTTGCCATTGTCGGCACCAGCTGAGCATCCCTTCTTCTTTGCACGCATAGTTTACCAACCTCACAGAAGAAGATGAACAGCGGAACTGATGGAGGGATTAGTTGTGCTGAAAAACAACTAAAACGGAAATGGAAGGACTGCAATGTTAGGGGGTGCACAAAGGAGTATATTCTTTTTTTTAAGGATGTTGTTGGCATTGGGGGAAGAGGGGTGCTTCTGCTGTAATGCTACTGATATGTGTCTTTTGCACTCGTTTAATTGGTTGCTTGTAAAGTTAGAGATCTCAGAAATGTACTTACTCCACTACACTTATTATTTATCTCTATTGAAAAAGGCATCTGCTAAATGCCCAGTCTTATTATCTTCTGAAAGAATTAGTGCATCACTGTGGCCTAACTGTGCAGTTCCCCCAGTTGTGTTTCAATTGGCTGTTCACTCAGTCAGTCAATGGTTGCTTTGATGGACAGAAACCACCCAGCATCCTTTGTCAATTCGCAGCCTCCCACTTCCAAGAGATCCTGAGTGGTTACTTCAAATGTATGATGTGGGGAAATTAGCAGAGCTCATCTTTTCACTGTGGGGGGGGGGGGTTAAGGTCAGACCCATACTGAGGCTATTAAATGCTTAAAATGTGATATCAGTTTGTATAGAATGTATTTTTGTATTTTCAAATGACAAATTTGGTGTAATTTCATTAAATACCTTTTCTCATACCAGTATTTTCTATTTCGTTTTGATACATTTGATGAGCAAGTATTTGTAATTCGTAACAAGATACTTTTTGATGCATTTGTGCCCATCTCTGCCTCGGTGGCATATTTGTCAAAGGAGTTTTAAGTCAACAGAAACCATACATTAAAATGAGCAGTAGGGGGCAGTGTAAGCATGATATAAGCCCCCCCGCGCACCTCCACATAGAAAACACAGACTCATGTCTTTATCTCGAGCTTTTTGGTATCCACTTCCTTAATCCCTCGATTCATGGTCCATCATGCAGCTCTTCCTTCAGATTTGGCCAAAATGTACAGCATCTAAGTATGATGTTTTTGATAATTTGTGCTTAAAAAGGATGGGGTAGGATGTGTGTGTGTGTGTGGGGGGGGGGGGGGGGTAACTCATCTCTCGTCCTCTCTTCTATCTGCCACACTACACACTTGTGTAGGATGAGCTGTAGGTAAATCTGGCAGGAGGGTAACTCCCATAGTGAAACCCCAAACTTGTTTCGATGGGGAGCAAAGTGAAAGTACATGGTGAGGCACTGAGGCGACGCGGCAATGTTACTCAGTATGCGGTAGAAACCTACAGCTTTTTCCAGACCTCTTGGTTCTTGGTTTTACTCAGCAGCAAAACCCACCCCCACTTTCAGGGCCCTTAATGACTGTTTGCTCTCGGGTTCGCTTTTTCTTGTAATTGCCGTCGTTTTACATAAACTGCAGAGATATCAATATGGAAAATGCACCAGAGTTTTAATGCCTTGCCTTAGTTATTATTAGTACCAGTTTCTTCCATGACCAAAACTGAAATTTGTTCCGTTAGTTTTATCATCTGACCTATTACGCTGCTATTTTGTTTTTACCATTGTGTAGCACTTTATGAGCCTTGGTTAAAAAAAAGAAGAAGGATGCTTTATAAATAGAGCTTTACATAGTTATTATAGTAAACTGGATGTCATCTTCCATTACCCAGGAAAACACAAGTTTCTGTATTTTTGTTGCACTTTAAAAAAAAAATGTTATGACTAATTCTGGTACCAGCTACACATTTTCCATGAATAAATACGTGAGGCGTTGCTTCGCCTCCTGGGCCACCATTAATGCTGAGGTGGATGAGCTGTCCTCGCCAACCATAAGCCACTGTTGTGTAGATGCTGGGCAGATGGCACCCCAGCCTCCGTTTCCTGCACTATAGTGTAAGGCAGGCTGGCAAATTTAGCTTGTTTTCAGCTTTTGGAAAATGATGTTTGCTTCAGATATCAGAAATGTCTTGTTTTCCCAATGCAGGGAATAATAGAAATGGAGGTCACTGTCTCCTGTACTTTAACAACAGGGCAGAAATGTATCACACTCTTGAGCTCCTTATTTGTGATAGGACGCCTATTTATTGCTGCCCAGGTCACAAATAGCCAATTTAGAAGTGGCAATCACAGTTTTAATTTCTGAAAACAAAAAAACAAAAAATCTGCTTCTTGCTCTCCATTTGTGCATATTCACTGATAAATAGAGTAGCTAGCAAACGTTTTCTGCACATCATCACTCAACTTAGAAATGGCCATCGTATCTCTGAATGTTTGAGTTGTACCTTGGGGTCAGGACTGTTTGACCTCGTGTATATTCCCCCTGAAAGCACTTAATAAAGATCGCATAAGTAGATGATAGTGAGACAGTATGTGAAATGCAGTGTTAAAAGTCCCCACTGCTATCTGACAATCCATTTAGCACCATTTCCCTATGGGGGGCAACTATCTGTCTGTTACTCAATCAAGGCCAGTAATGTAATCATTGATCTAGGGGGATAGACAGGATGGGAGTGGACTCCATCCGTCAATAGAGTCATTCATCTATGTTTCAACCCGTCTTTGCTGTTAAAAATTAAAAATGTTTACGTGGTGAATATATAGTATACAGTACTTAACAGCAGAACAAGATGCTTGCAAGTTGCATGAAAATGCACTAATTTCCAAGAGAAGAGCTGACGTATAAAAGTGTAGTTGTGTAATTATCATCCGACGGCGTGCATAGTTTCCCCTCCCATCTAATTTACCAATGCATTACTGACAATGTGTTCAGGTGCTGGTTCACTTTGAGGTCACATCCTGACTGAACTCCAGTGGAGTCAATAAAGAACAAATATTTTATTGAATGTTACTCAACAAAGAAGATCTCAGTTGCACCGCTCCTGCAGGCAGCCATGGCGGTGGATGGTTCTTTTTTTAATGTCTGATCAGAGGTCAGATGCAACCCACACACTCTACATGTCACCTCCCACACACACACACACACACACACACACACACACACACACACATACACACACACTGTTGTGCCTGATTGATTCACTGGCATGAATCCTCCATCGATGCAACGCTGGCATCATGACTCCTACGCATACGCATACACACTGTGTGTGCATGTGTGTGCGTGCACAATATGTACGTTTCTGCAAGTTACATGCATTTTTCTGTCACGTGCATTTTTCTGTGCCTTTCTTGAAAGCATGCACGTGAGGCCCTTAACACATACGCACAAACAAATACAGGCATACATTTTGTGCAAACACGTACTCAGACGCACGTTCTCAACACCTTCTTGTGCAGACAAAAAACTGCAGGGCACCAGTTCAGAGTCTCTCAATCTACTGACAGCAAAAAAAAAAAAAAGCACAGTGATGTTTTCCGGCACACACTCAGAGGTGTTCACACTGCTGAAATACTAGGTGCCTTACACAAGAGGTGTTTGTTTTTTTTTCTGACCCGGGCCTCTGACAACTTGTCAAAACTCATGGGTAAAAGTCGACAACTACTATAAGAGAGAGCAGAAGTGTGAAAAGGAAGAGCTGCCTTCATCTAAACTGTCAGTAAATAGGCCCCCACATTTAGACAGGCATGAATGACATCTCAGCACAGGTGCTGAGATGAACATCTCCTGAGAGTAGTTTGGCAAGGTTTGAAATCTGCAGTTGTGTCACTGGTGCCAAAAAAAAAGTTGGATATAGGTGGGTGAAGAGCCGTCTCTTAACGGGCAGCTTTGGCAGCATCTATAATGTCTCTCAGAATGCATGTAAGTAACTTCCTCCTCACACTATTTATGCCATTTATGCATTGACAGGTGGTTTGTTTGTTTTTTGTTTTTTGGCATTTTCCGCCTTTATTGGATAATGACAGTAGAGACAGAGAGAGCGAGAGAGAGAGAGAGAGAGAGAGAGAGAGAGAGAGAGAGAGAGAGAGAGAGAGAGAGAGAGAGAGAGAGAGAGAGAGAGAGAGAGAGAGAGAGAGGAAAGGCAGGGGAGGGAGAGGGGATGACATGCAGCAAAGGGCCCGGCTGGGTCCTTACCCAGGCTGCTGCGGTGAGGACTCAGCCTTAATGTGGTATGCGCTCTGCCAGGGGAGTCACCGGGACACCCCCAACAGGTGGGTTTTATGTAAAGCCCCTCAGAGGGTCATGAGCGGGTAGAGTCGTGCTAGTGTTGGAACCGGTGGGAAATTTGACCCTGAATGTACCCAGTCAGCCTAATTTGCAGGTGTTGTTGAAGACGGCCTTTGCTAAGAAGGCATAGGCAGGGAATGGGAGACGGGTTTGATAGCCCACTCGGTTTGTTTGAGTCATGGCACCGGGGGAAGACCAGGTGGGCCTGTCAGCTTCTTTTTTTAATTTGTAATTTGCACAGCTGTGAGTCCCCTGTTCCCCTGCACGAACATGCTATAGTCACTCTGAATTTTACTTGTCCTAATTTGTGATATGCGATATACTGACTGCCGTTCCCTGGTTTCTAGAGAGGTTACGAGGTGGATTCTTATAGGAGCAAATCAAGAAGGGGGGCCATAGAACGATATTGAAGGCAGTCGATTTTCATGTCACGCACTTTGTGTTGTTTCCGCATATATCTAAAATGCAAATTGATTGATTGATTGATTGATATCTTGTTTCTGCTTGCGGTGTGCGAAGACAGTGGCATGAAATCACATTTGCAGCGGCCTCAACCCAGTACCGGTGTGGGACGATGGCGGTGCAAATTCACGTTTGCGGCGGCCTCACCCAGTGCCGTCCATGCAGTGTCTTTCTCAACATCTGTGTTTAAAGAGAGACGGACATGCCCTTTCTGAACACATTTTTTAACATTGAGAGTTTGAATCACAACCGAAAATAGGTGTGGTTTTAAGAATTCAAAGCTATTGGCTACCGTCTCCGTGGGTGGATGGGGCTCGGTACCGCTCATCACTTGTTATTTACAAAAAATGTCGGACAGCGAGAGCGAGAGGGAGATCCTCTGCGAGGATTACAGTTTCGAGGAGGAGGATTCGGTGATACAAGTAACTGTTAGAAAGATAGATATTTAGATGAATAGATAGCCAGATAGGTAGTTAGATATATAGATAGATAGCAATACGTCGTAGCAAGATCGATAAAGTCTCAGCAAAATAGTACAAACTCAAGCCAAGTAGCTAGCAGGAGGGGGTGAAAGAACGGCTTCTCCGTGGTTTTATAGCATCTCGCTACGGACACACCCTATATGCAAACTGACTGGTGTCTACGTATCCACCAGCACAATTTGACATTGGACACCATCTACAGTCAATCACAGATCTCTCTTGAGTGGCTGCAGATGCGCTGTTTTGGCAACGGAATTTCTCCGTGGTCACATTCCAACTCGGAACATCGCCTGTCAATAGGAATTTTCAGATTTTGATGTCAGTATCGCTTTAAGTTTCGTCTTCATTTGATGGCTGGGAGAGCTGGCGCTGGATCGGCTGGGAGAGCTTGGTCTGCTGCATCTTGTGGGCCCAGGGACCACGGCCTTGGCACCGAGGGCGGTCTGACAGGATGCGGAAGTGGGGCAGGCTAAGCTGACTGCTAGCCCATGCAGACCGGCAGTTCTGACAGTCATCCTGGCTGGCGTTCGTTCCTTTGGACAGTGATTTTATTTATTTATTTATTTTGTTTAGTTTGGCTATATGTGTTAGTTTCGATATATGTGTGTTAGTTATTATGTGTGTTCTTGAACTTCTTGTAGTTTTGGGATATGTGTTTTTGTCTTTGTGTTGCACTGCTGTGGGCTGGGGGAAACAATATTTCGTTTCATTTCATGTATGGAAGTACATGAAATGAAATGACAAATAAAGTGTTCCTGATACCTGATATCTGCCAGTTGTTAATACAAAATTAATATCCAGAAGTAAGGTCAGAGTTTTTAAGTCAAAATCTTCCGGGGACATCGGTAGACAAGGCACTCTTCTAATTTTGTCCATCTTCTTACTCACACGTACATACACATGGACACACACACATGCCTGCACACGTGCACACACACATGGATAGCAGGCAAAACAGTAAACAATAGCCCTCCCTTGTGTGTGTCTTCTTTGACTGTGTACATTGTTTTATGCTGTGTAGGCTGGATACACGAGTATCTATTGTTGTTGCTGACTGCAGTGCTAGTCTACCTTCATGTCTATTTACAGCATGTTGATGAAATCCACAGGATATGCAAATGCGTTATTTGACATTTTTATCAGCCACTATCTCCAAAAGAGATCAAGTTGAGTCAGATTCTCATCAAGAGAGATGAGTTTTGTTGAAAGTGGATTCATGAGGACTGATAAGATTTGCCTTATCACATCTGAGACCTGTGGTAATCGGGCTAGTACCTTTTTGAAACTCCTTCTTCTCAGTCTGAAACGGATTTGTAACTGGAATATCACTTGTTTGGCCTATGGTTTTGCTCTTACGTGCAGCTTAGGGGTGGGGATGAGGTGTTACAATGCATTTTCCATTTGCACTTTCAATAGCTGCACTCTTTGCTATCGTATGCTATCGTATGCATGCCATTTCCATGTGCTTCTTGGTAGCTGATTTTGAAACAAAAAGATGCATTTGTATTGAAAAAGCATTGCCAAAAGGAAATCTGAATTTCTCTATCAAAAGAGTTCCTGTTTGTTTCCTCTCATCTTTGAGCTGATTTCATTATCTACTGCCATCATTGCTGGCAGGAGTTGACTAATAGATAGGGGAAATTAGAGAAGCTGGTTAGAGGTTAGAGATTAACCGTCCCTTATCAGATTTAAGTTGCATAAGATAGGCTATAATATAATGTAAATGTCACCCTACCTTTTTCTCTGTTTTGGCTACAAAATTAGGTAGTACTCTATCCCATCTTGTTGATGATTATGTTTTGATGATGACGCTTTAAATGGTTTGTTCTGTCTTTTTTCCTCGCATTATCCACACAGTATGGTTGTCTTAACATCTCAGTTCAATCAATAATTGCATTTATTATGTCACATATACTTAAATTATAGTAAAAAAAACCCCACTTAACTGTTTGGATCAATTTGAGCCCTTAAGCCGATGAGTTAAGACCAGTTAGCAAGTTGCTATGGCTAATGCAAAAAGCCTGTGAGTAATCTAGCCACGTCTACACCTCTCAAAATAGAAGTCCCCCGTCAATGTCCCTCTTGAGAGAAATGTGGCATGCCTTGCATGAAATGGCGTGATTTTATGCAGCTGAATTATGTGCTGTAAATATCGCTCTAAAAATACAAGCACCCACCTTGCCAGCTTGTTTTGCCAGGTCTTATCAGTACACTTAAAATCATTTGATTGTAGGCACACCCAACGAGGAACATCCTTATAACTGGGGAGCAAAGCTGAAGGATCAACGTGTATTTGTGTTTCCGCTCTCCTCTCTGCATGTGATGTCCATGCACCAACTGAAGCATCGCAAAATTTGAAGTCGTAGACTAACCTCAAATGACCGTCCATAGCCAGTGGGAGAAGTTAGCACATGTGAAATTAATTAGCGATCTTATCTTCTGCAACACTGAACCAGCATCACAACCTTTTGTCATTATAATGATTGTTAAATAGCGTGATTTCTTCCTTTTGTCTCTCTTCAGGGTGAATTTGGCCTTGGCCTATACCGAGCTTACAGAGGAGCTGGGACGTCTTCAAGCACTGAGCTCCAAACAGACAGAAATCCTGAGGAAGGCCTCACAGGAACAGGCTAGCCCGGGTTAGCATTTACACATTTCAAAGATTTTATCAGTCCACACTAACTCATCACCATGTTTTCAATCCCTTCTCCTTGTTTGGAAAAGGTAGCAATCCGTAAAATGCTGCATACTAGGCCATTTAATCAGAATCAGAATACTTTATTCATCCCCAAGGGAAAATTGGGTGTTAAAAATTCTACCACTGGCATGAAATGCAGATGCTCTGTTGTTGTTTTGTTTTTTTCGGGGGGGAGTCCCCCTTTTTCTCCCCAGTTATATCCAGCCAATTACCCTACTCTTCTGAGCCATCCCGGTCACTGCGCCACTCCCCTTGCTGATCCGGGGAGGGCTGCAGACTACCACATGCTTCCTCCGATACATGTGGAGTTGCCAGCCACTTCTTTTCACCTGACAGTGAGGAGTTTCGCCAGGGGGGCGTAGCGCGTGGGAGGATCATGCTATTCCCCCCCAGTTCCCCCTCCCAACGAACAGGCGCCCCAACCGACCAGAGGAGGCGCTAGTGCAGCGACCAGGACACATACCCACATCTAGCTTCCTACCCGCGGACACAGCCAATTTTGTCTATAGGGACACCTGACCAAGCCAGAGGTAACATGGGGATTCGAACCGGCGATCCCCGTGTTGGTAGGCAATGGAATAGACTGCTACGCTACCTGGACGCCCCTCGGATGCTCTATTCTAAGGTCAATAAAATGAAATACTATAAATGCTGAGTGCGTGGTTCACATTAGCTGAGCCAGGTATTCATGTAGTATTGTAGCATGAAAAAGACATGGGAAGAATACTTAAAATTTTCTTACAGTCTTGTATTTTATATCAACCCCCATATTCAATCCTGCCTTCAAGACTCAAACCAATACTAGTAGTCAAAGCTAGTCATACAGGACCCCCCCCCCCTTCATCATGTAAACATTGTGTTTTCACTCCTGCCCTTTTCTCAAAACTGTGGTAAGGTAAACTGTTTATCAAGCACGATGAGGAAAAATGGTCCGCCATTGCTTTTTTTTTTATTGCTCATTCTGGAAGTCCTGTTGTTTGATGGGATTGTATTCATTTCAAAGGAGCAGAGAAGCCGGATATACTCAAAGTGCTGACAAAAAAGAACTTTCTCAAAACACCCTTTTATCTCGTCTTAAAATCTATCAGTGGAGACCAAAAAGAAAATGAATGCAGGAATATTGCTGCATATAACATGCACATGAGTAATTTGCATGTGGAAGTGGCAATTTCTAGCAGTAGCAACACCTTTATCTTCCTCTGCTAAGAAGACACACATACAACTTTTGTCTCACAGCTGTGGCTGTCACCAACCACAAAACAAAAGCATCACATGCATAGCCTTTACTGTACTGACACTAGTATATATTGTATACATTTTCTGTTATGACAGAGGAACGACCCTCATAAATCCAAATCTCCAAATCAGATTCTAGTTTCAAATGAACGGATAGCCTTACTAGGCGTTTATACACAGAGATCCCACAATACTACCGTAATGAAGACGCATCTTTACGCCGGCTTATAGCTTGCTGGCTTTCTGGAAGCAGAGGCGCCATGACGTGTAACACCAGCAGCGTAACGAGTCAGCACCGGGCCCCGATGCAAGATGGTCAAAGCGGGCCCTGGCCTGCCCATCACAATCAGGCGTAACATAACATCATGTCAGTAGCAAATGAAAGAAGTGAGAGCATGCAGCTTTAAAATGGCCAGCAACAGCAAAATGCACGTCTCAGTTGACAGCTAAAAGACATGATAAATAGGAAGAAAAAAACCACCGCCATGCTACAGAAGAGGAGTCATAACAGCAAGGCCAAGATAGTGATAGACTAGCCAACTTAACAGATGAAAACATAATTGGTGACAGGGCACCTTGACACATGTGAAAACAATGGGTGACAGGGCACCTTGACACAGGTGAAAACAATGGGTGAAAGGGCACCTTGACACAGGTGAAAACATAATCGTGACAGGGCACCTTGACACATGTGAAAACAATGGGTGACAGGGCACCTTGACACGGATGAAAACATAATCGTGACAGGGCACCTTGACACATGTGAAAACAATGGGTGACAGGGCACCTTGACACGTGAAAACATAATCATGACAGGGCACCTTGACACATGTGAAAAAAATGGGTGACAGGGCACCTTGACACGTGAAAACATAATCGTGACGGGGCACCTTGACACGCGAAAAAAATGGGTGACAGGGCACCTTGACACATGTGAAAACATAATCGTGACAGGGCACCTTGAGACATGTGAAAACAATGGGTGACAGGGCACCTTGACACATGTGAAAACAATGGGTGACAGGGCACCTTGACACAGATGAAAACATAATTGTGACAGGGCACCTTGACACATGTGAAAACAATGGGTGACAGGGCATCTTGACACAGATGAAAACACAATTGTGACAGCACCCTCACGCATAGACAACATTATTCATGTCTGCGCAAAGGCCTTATAAACACATAAACACAAGCCCTCCTATCTAACACCTCAACCACACGGCCATAAATGAGGCTTCCTCTTTGATATAGGCTGAGCTGAACACTGCAGTGGTGACTGAAAAGACATGACTGAATCCCAAACACGTTAGCCGATGATTTCAGTTTTTCTATTAACCCCTCTGATAGCGATCTTATTATTGCAGGAAACGATGCTTGTTATAATGACAGCTAAAAGACATGATAAATAGGAAGAAAAAAACCACCGCCATTCTATAGAAGAGGAGTCATAACAGCAAGGCCAAGATAGTGATAGACTAGCCAACTTAACAAAATCTGGTGTCGGAGCACCATAACAGATGAAAACATAATTTTTTGACAGGGCACCTTGACACATGTGAAAACAATGGGTGACAGGGCACCTTGACACAGGTGAAAACATAATCGTGACAGGGCACCTTGACATATGTGAAAACAATGGGTGACAGGGCACCTTGACATGTGAAAACATAATCGTGACAGGGCACCTTGACATATGTGAAAACAATGGGTGACAGGGCACCTTGACACAGATGAAAACATAATCGTGACAGGGCACCTTGACACATGTGAAAACAATGGTTGACAGGGCACCTTGACATGTGAAAACATAATAGTGACAGGGCACCTTGACACATGTGAAAACAATGGGTGACAGGGCACCTTGACACATGTGAAAACATAATAGTGACAGGGCACCTTGAGACATGTGAAAACATAATAGTGACAGGGCACCTTGAGACATGTGAAAACATAATCGTGACAGGGCACCTTGAGACATGTGAAAACATAATCGTGACAGGGCACCTTGAGACATGTGAAAACATAATAGTGACAGGGCACCTTGACACATGTGAAAACATAATCGTGACAGGGCACCTTGACACATGTGAAAACAATGGGTGACAGGGCATCTAGACACAGATGAAAACATAATCGTGACAGGGCACCTTGACACATGTGAAAACAATGGGTGACAGGGCATCTAGACTCAGATGAAAACACAATTGTGACAGCGCACTCACACATAGACAACATTATTCATGTCTGCGCAAAGGCCTTATAAACACAAAACACAAGTGTATAGGTTGATTATTAGTCAAATAAATAATAGATAAGTTCTACTTATCTGTTAAAGCCCAAAGAGTGCGCCTATAAGAGCTGGTGTTATAGGCGCACTCTTTGGGCTTTTTGCTGTGTGAACTCATCTATTCTACTGCATAGTATGCAGTAGTACACACGTCCATAATTATGCGCGGGCACACTTTGCACATTTTTTAACATACCATATACCACAGACTCAGTGCTCGAGCTCTTTGATACGATAGTGGCGACATAAAAAGGGGTTCGTGCATGCGCACCCTAATCTGTTGTGGGCCCCGATGCAGCCGCATTATCTGCATATATGGTAGTTTCGCCACTGTGTCGTACAACACAGATGTCGATTTGGTTCTGTGACCACCTCCACTGCCAGTTTAACGCCAGAACAATGATGACCCCGCTCCCATTCCGTGTACGCACCTTTTAAACCGAACGGATGAAGGGCACAACGATCCTCCTGCCTTGAAAAGGCTGTGTAAAAAGCCCCACTGATGAAACTGGACTTCCTAAGTTACAAGCTACTAGTACTGTAATATTTTCACTGGGCTTTCAAAAACACAACACCGGCATTTTTCTCCGCATGTATCCCCTAAATGTAGAAAATCTGGCTTCGATGGAAACGTTGTGTTTAATTAGTCAAATGAATCCACAAACAGTATGCCCGTCTTTAGGCTATCATTAGCAACAAAACAAATACCCGTTCTAAGAGAAAAGATTGCTTCTTTTTTTTCCATCAGCCCCTGAAATAATCATCGAGGGAGTGGGCTTGCTAGAAGAACCATTAAAATACTTCTGTGCGTGTTGGGGGGAGGGTTTCTGTCTATTTGAAGGTTCGGTAGAAAATTAAAATGTATGAACAACGCCTCCTATCTAACACCTCAACCACACGGCCATAAATGAGGCTTCCTCTTTGATATAGGCTGAGCTGAACACTGCAGTGGTGACTGAAAAGACATGACTGAATCCCAAACACGTTAGCCGATGATTTCAGTTTTTCTATTAACCCCTCTGATAGCGATCTTATTATTGCAGGAAACGATGCTCGTTATAATGAGCAAAAACACGATTAAACGGCACAACTTGGGTAGGTATCTTGATCATAACTGGGCGAGGCTTTTATGGGGACAGCGTTTTTTTGTTTTTTTTTAATCCAAAATTATTATAAACTTGTCATTGTTTTCAGTGAACGCTATATAACTGCGGTGCTGTCTCCTATCTGCATGGCAACAAGACAGGACCTTTCATACCAGAGGGAGTAGTATTTAACCAGTATTTATGAGAATGACCTTATCAACCACAGACAAAGCAGAGAGCTGATGACAGTTTATCATATAATGACTGTCCCGCTTTTTACACCCTGACAGAGCTGCATGTGGTCATACCACCGTTTTGCTGGCGTGTGCCTCTGCAGTTGTTTCAAGATAAGTTTACAGCCGTTGTCAGTAACAACAGGAGTAAACAGTGCAATGGTGTGTCGTGAAAAGTTGAGATGAGTTCGAGCAGCTCCTTGTAGTACTAAATTGACCAAGCTGCATAACTGTCCTTTTGGAAGGTGATGTTTTTCACACGGACATTTCTTTCTGCTGTGTATCCTCAGTCCAGCGTCACTCTCCTATTCACCACCAACGTCACTCCCCAGTGTCTCCTCGCCACTCGCCCATTCCACAGCGCCATTCCCCGGTTCCTCCACTGCACCACTCCCCAATCTCCCAGAGACGCTCCCCGGTCATCCAGCGCCTGTCCCCGGACATGCACCGCCGCTCGCCCCTTTTGGATATCAGCGACGGGCCGGCCTCTTACTCGAGCCGGCCACCCAGCCATCACCTGAGAGCCAGTTTCCAGGGCCGGCGTAGCTACTCAGAGGTTGCTGACCCCTCGGCCTACCAGCGCCCTCCCCGCTTCACCCTGGACCCCGTCTCCACCCTGCCCAAGCCCCGGCCATACGTGGAGGGCTACCCGAAGCAGCAGCAGCCCCAGCACGTCGGCTCCCCTCACGGCGGACCGCAGCACAGAGGCTCCCCCGCTCCCCATCAGGGTGGTTCAGGGGTCGAGGCGGGCCTCGGGGAGAGCTCCATGCGCCACTCGAGAGAGATGCCGTTCCCCCTGTCAGAGGTGTCCCACATGCATTTCGAACCCCTGCCCCCATCCACACCAGCCCCGCAGCCACCGCAGTCCTCGGAGGACGAGGAGGAGTGGACCTGCCCCCATCCCATCAGCCCGCCGCGGACACTGGGTGTGTCCTCTCCAGCTGGGCCCGGGGGCGTTATGAGAGGGCCAGCCTCCTGCTCAGCCTTCCCGATCCCCCAGCGATCCAATACCCTCAGCTGCCACCCGCAAGGATACCTGTCCGCTGAGCACGCTCAGTCCTGGCCCTCAATCAACGTGAGTTAAGTTTCAGAATGAATTCCAAAAAAAAAAAGTTTTTTAGAATTGCACTGTAAAATATGAACGTGTTAAAAAAAAAAGAAGTTGGTTTCGACGTTTGCTGATACAAATCTCAACTGCAGTGACCGTTTCAAGCGACCAGAAACTGAAGTTAAAAGAGTGCAGTGCAGTTTATATATATATGGGTACACTGGAAATTACCCGTTACACCTTTTCCCCACAAGGAGCTTTCGTCTACGTACACTGTCTATTTTGTGTACGCTTATAATCATAACCTTGCCTAAGTCATCCTCGGTCCTCAGGCTTAGATGCACTTCCTCAACCAGTCTACTACCCTTCATCGGGACCCCCCCCCCCGGCAAAAAATAAAGCATATTTAAGGTGAAATCAATGAGGCATGTAGTTTCAACCATGAATTCACCTTGTCAGAGAAACACTACAAGGTCCTTTTGAACACCGGTGGTTGTAAAGCTATGTGTACACAGAGTGGTGTCATTGGGTTGTCTCAGAGAAGCTAATACGACGCAGTAACATGGGGGAGAGGAGGAGTAAATATTAGGTCTCGAGCTGAAGAGTATGCCTTATTATTCTGCTGACTATTTTGTGTGCGTGTGTGTGTGTGTGTTTTTTGTTGGTTGCGTGCTTGTGTATGTGTTTCTCTCTCTGCAGCTGTGGATGGAGACAGTAGAGAGTGAGATGAGGAGTTGCCCTCTCTGTCAGTTGATTTTCCCCGTGGGTTACCCTGATGATGCCCTCATCAAGCACATCGATTCCCACCTGGAGAACAGCAAGATCTGATTGCCATGGCAACTAGCCTGCGTGCAAACATGCACGCACACACACACTCTCTCTCTCTCTCTCTCACACGCGCACACACACACACACACACACTTTGTTGCGACCAGACTCATAGGTTATGTAAGAGGTTGGCACACCTGTCCAAAGAGGAAATACAATTTGTATCTCTTCAAGTATCACACCATTTATGGTCCACTGCAGTTATCTATGGGTGACTGTCTATTGGAGGTCCATACACAGTCCATAGACGGGGCACTCGTTTCAGTGGAGATCATCACATCTCAAGACTGCCTTTATGTGTTTTGAAAAGAAGATGCAATTTACATACATTTAGGTCAAGGATTTAAAAGGTCAGTATTTGATTATCGTACATGTATTTGTCTTAGATTGGTGACCATAGATATCAGCGTGGAGACCTTTATAGATCGCACACATAAGAAAGGTCTGCTTCTCTCTTATCTAATTGGTGCCTCTGGTTGCTGCTCTCTCTTGTGATGAGCAGGGTTCTGCAGTGGTTTCAGGTTTCCTCCGGCTCCTTTTCGGTGTACTTCTACTAGTACTGTTTTTGCAAAGTTTGCTAAGATGAGGATGAACTGCTCGACCTTTTGAGACTTTAACACTTGGACATGTCAGAAGTTCATGATACATAAATGAATGATCAGGGAGATTTGAGGCACTTTTGAGTTTATTCAATGTTGATATAGCACACTTAGCACTCGTTGGCTTTACATTCGCCTGCTTTGAGTTATTATTCTTTTCTCACACGTGTACAGTATGTGGCGGTCCATACATGCCAGTGATGATTCTCCGGATTCCCAGCAGTTGGATAATTGGATTGATTTTACAAAATAACAAATTAAATGTCGGTAACTGTTTCGGGGCTTGGCTGTATTATGAAGTGGTTTTATTTATTTATTTGTTTCTTTTTACGACGCTGTATGAGAGGATGGCACTGTGATTGTAATATGTAGTGAACAACTTGGCTGACTGTCAGCAGATCAGGGTTGGACGTCAGTTCGCCTTCAATTCCTCGAAATGAGAAAGTGTGGTTTCTATGACAAAAAGTCAAACATTCCACAAACACACTGCGTTTTTTTTTGTTGTTTGGTTTGGTTTTTGTTTTTTTTTTGACTGACGCATTATTTAGATTCGGTGGTTGCGAGTGTTGAAATGTGTTTTTGATGGGAGTTGAGGCGGATTGACCCTGACGAAGGTTGACGATGCCCTGCAGGGCGGGGCATACACGTGGATGTGACCTCGCTACGTGCAGCGTGGCAGGAACCCGTTACTCAGAATTACTCGGAATATACCTTTATGCTTGCAGCCTGACCAGATATCTCAGTATCTTAGCACCTTAAGTTAACCTAGCCTACTGATTACTGTAGTATATCTGTTTTCATTTCCCACCATATATTTATTGTTTAACTGTAAGTAACGAGGCAAAAAAAAAAAATGACTGATATATATTTTTGCAAATGTTGATGCACCACATAACTCATGTGGGTGACATTTATCTCCCGTGGTCTTGCACACTGCTGTGTATATATATATATAGATAGTGTAGAGGAGGATGGAGGTTTCATTCCAATGGTCGCTGATGGCACGGGATATTTTTCTGTAGAAAGACTTGGTTTTCATCTGGGACTGCCCTCGATCTTCCTAGAGAACTGAGCTTCACAACACTTTGATGTCACTACTGCCCAGACTACCCCACAAAAAAATGTAAAAAATAAGTGCAGCTGGTGGTGATGAACAAAAACCACCAGAACTAGATGACGCCTTTTGGCCCATGGATTTCATTTATTTTGCTGCAGGTTAAATCTTAATTCCAGATCTGCTTGTGTGTAACTTAAATTTCTCAGTAAAAACTCTGTTACACTGATGTCAGCCTATCTCAAGATCTAAGTTACATGCGCGGTTTCAGAGTTAAGTCTTGTTATTATACATCCACCCATGCATTTAAAAAAGTTTTTTTTTGTAATGTTTGATGAGATAGTATGGGCAGATTAGGACAAATAGTGTAGGTAGAGGTACATTTTATCACGTTGGCGAGAAGGGACACCGCCCTTCAGCTGGAAATCAGCTGTGCAACAAAACCTCTAAGGCAGCATGGACATATTCTACCACTAAATAACTGAGGGCTGTAATGATTCCCAAATAGTTCCTTCTGTATGTACCTTCCTACTGCCTATCACTCTGTGCAAAACTATTTACAGCTGTGTACAGACAGGTGTTTTGCAAGCTTGTAAGGATGATGTAACATGTACTCTATTAAACGACTTCAAATTGGAGCCTCTGTAAAATCCATATATGCTAACCATAGCCGCCACCACACCAAGTACGAATTAGATGCAGGTAATATCCAAACACCACCCTCCAGTTTTACCCTCATGTTTTGCTCGTAGTGACAAGTCCACTAGTGAACCAATAGACATCCACCAATTGGGGCCCTTGATGCAAAAGACAGTACCAGCCGCTTTTTTTTTAAGTTGTGAGATGAGTGACGTCTTTGGGTCTTATTTCTCCAGCATTTAAGGAGTCCTTCGCAGTCAAGCACAGGTACTCTCTGGATATGTCGTGCATGACACCAGATGATCTGGATTGACGATGCAAACATACATGCATGAAGTATATAAATAAATTCAGAATGAACTTACCCGAGTCTGGGTGGGTGGCGGTGGTGGTGGTGGGTGGGGGGTCCTGAAAGTTTCTGCTGTAATGCAGAATGCAGCTGTGAATAAGCAGTGGACACGTCCTTGGTCCACCGTGTTTGTGCGCCAAAGAGCGATTAAAGGAGCACAATGAATGAACTAAACGTGCAAGTTGAGCGATGATGGTCGGATGTTGGAGGACGCCTGGATCACTCACCGTTACAACACTTAACTCAAAAAGATGTGAAAATCATAAGAAATGTGACTGTACTGAAGTCTACCCAAATGGATCCGATGCAAATCTCCCTAGGATTTGACTCCACAAAGCTGGGTCGCGTGGGCCTCCAAATCGAAAAGGCCCTCACGTTTCAATGCAGTGTACAGCATAAAGACTTGACCAAGTATGTGTACTTTTTGATATTTCTCTATCTCACCAGTACGGAGCCCAACGTGCTACACGTAACGTGCTACATGTAACGAACTACAAAAAAATAGAAAAATTGACCTGACCGCTCAGAGGCTCCGTACTTCATAACCAAAGACAAGGAAATTATTTCTCATACATGACCATGCTGGACTGAGCGCTCTTCAGCGGTGACCAAGTCAAGTGTTTCCTGTTTCCGGGGGGGAGGGAAGGGTGGCGACTTTGGGAGCTTTCAGAGGGCACAGCCACGTTTTGCTGAGCGGGAACTGCAGCTGTAGACAGAACAAACACATTGCCAATTAGCTCACAATGTCGCACAGTCAAATGTGTCACCATGCAGTGCACCAGACTTGACCACACGCACAACCTGTGCAACTGTTCATCATGTACGAAACCATCCAGAAAAGTTAAGGACCAAGTGCAGGTTTTCAGATTTTGTTGCATTATCGGTGCCCAGAACAAGACAAAAGTCACGTAATAGTTGACTTCAAATCTGAAGTCGTCTTGTCTCACTTCATTTGTTTATGTCTTTTATTTGAAACAATCAGATCTGTTTGGAAGATATATATAGATAGATAGATAGATAGATAGATAGATAGATAGATAGATAGATAGATAGATAGATAGATAGATAGATAGATACACATATATCGGGTTTTTTCTTTTCGGAAACCGTGAATGGTGTTGATAAAAGTGTCAACGGTGTAAATATATATATATATATATATATATATATATATATATATATATATATATATATACACACACACACGACATTTAAATATATATATTTAATGGTGTATATATACACACATATATATATATATATATATATATATATATATATATAAAATCCAGTGAGTCAAGTAAATTCTTTATGAGGACAGTACAAGCCTGTTTCATGCCAGAGGCAATCATCAACTGTCTATATATATATATATACCATATATACCATATATAAATTTAAATATATATACCATATATACCATATATAAATTTAAATATATATATATTTACACTATATTTAAATATACACATATTCCGAATATATATTCAGAATATATATAGTGATATATATATAAAATCCAGTGAGTCAAGTAAATTCTTTATGAGACAGTACAAGCCTGTTTCATGCCAGAGGCAATCATCAGCTGTCTATATATATATATATATGTGTGTGTGTGTGTGTGTGTGTGTGTATATGTATGTATCTATACACCATATATATATATATATATATATACACACACACACACACATACACACACACATACACACACATTTACACTATATTTAAATATACACATATTCCGAATATATATATTGATATATATATATATATAAAATCCAGTGAGTCAAGTAAATTCTTTATGAGACAGTACAAGCCTATTTCATGCCAGGAGCAATCATCAGCTGTCTATATTTATATACACACACACGCACGCACGCACGCACGCACGCACACACACACACACACACACACACACACACATCAATACAGATGCAGGAACAAACAGGATGCAAGAAGGGTTTTTTCCTGCATCTGTATTGATATTCCGCTCCTCATTAGTTGAGCACTTCAATCAACACTATCGACGGTTTCCGGAAAAAAAACAGCTATAACGTTTTTGGTTTCTTCTTTTTCGGAAACCGTCGATAGTGTTGATAAAAGTGTCAGTGGTGTAAATATTTTTATTTTTTCCAAATCCAATCTGGGTTACATTGATAGCTCGCCCCTCGATAGCCCAGGGTAGTAAAGGGTGGAGGTTTATCATTTCATCGAAGACAGAATCAGATCTGATTTAAAAAAGAGTTGTTGTTGTTTTGTCCGGTGCAGCTTGCAGTAGGTACCCTCGTGAGCGAGGCTGTTCTCTGTTGTCACATGCAGGCCTCGTGGAGACCTCGCTGCTCACGGGCTCTGCACACCTGTCGAAGAGCTAACGAAACACTAATGAGAAGTAATGGCCAAGGTGTTTGCAGCATTGATATAAGTGTTAAACATAAGGAGGTGGGGGGGGTTTTCTGTCTGTAAATATTCTGAAAAATAAACTGGAACTTGCACTACATTTGCTGCAGAACTCATCTCTCTATGGTCTTGTGTTTAAGCAAGAAGAAAGAAAGAAAGAAGATATTGGGGGCTTACGGGTGGCGTGGCGGTCTATCCCGTTGCCTACCAACACAGGGATCCCCACATCGAGTCTCCATGTGGCCTCTGGCTTGGTCGGGCGTCCCTACAGTGACACAACTGGCCATGTCTGCGGGTGGGAAGCCAGATGTGGGTATGTGGCCTGGTTGCTGCACTAGCGCCTCCTCTGGTCGGCGAGGGCACCTGTTCGGGGGGGAACTGGGGGGGAATAGCGTGATCCTCCCACACGCTACGCCCCCCTGGAGAAACTCCACACTGTCAGGTGAAAAGAGGTGGCTGGCGACTCCCCGTCTCCTCCGAGACATGTGGTAAACTGCAGCCCTCCCCGGATCGGCAGGGGGGTCGAGCAGCGACCGGGACGGCTCGGAAGAGTGGGGTAATTGGCCAAGTGCAATTGGGGAAAAAAAGGGGGGGGGGAATCCACCCCCCCCCAAAAAAGATATTGGTATCATGTGGTTGTTTGTCACTGATGTATGCTGTAACTGTATCAGTGTTGTGTACTGGATGCTGTCAATTTTGCAGGGTTGCTGTGTATTGTAGAGATTAACCCGGGCTCATCGTGAGGATGTTAGATTGGATTAAAAGCTCCCTCTATCTTTCTCACGCTCTCTTTCTTTGCCCCCCCCCACACACATAAAAGCTCTCTCTCTCGCTCTCAAACACAATTTCTCTCTCTCTCTCTCATACACACATACACACACAATCAAGCTCTCGCTCTCACACACAATCTCCCCCCTCACACACACACACACACACACACACACAATCTCTCTCCCTCACACACACACAATCTCTCTCTCACACACACACAATCTCTCTCCCTCACACACACACACACACAATCTCTCTCTCCCTCACACACACAAAATCTCTCTCTCTCTCTCGCTCTCTCGCTCTCTCTCTCACACACACACACACACAATCTCTCTCTCCCTCACACACACAAAATCTCTCTCGCTCTCTCTCTCTCTCTCTCTCTCTCTCTCACACACATACACCACACACAATCACCAAACAGACTAATAAATGGAAACCATTTCCAGTCTCTAGTATTCCATCTTCCTCTACTACCATGCTTCTTATTCTTGCACTGGATGTGACTTTAATGAGTAATTTACATTTTAAATCAGCTATCGTGAGGCTGCTTTTTTTCCCCCACTGTTATTATTTTAGGGCGTTGCGGCCGTGTATCAACGATAGACTAACACGCAGCCGTAGGTATTTATGTCACTATTTACAGTCACACAGAGTGAAATAAGCTGTCACAAAAAGATTCGGTGTGCACAACCGCAATAGCAAATGGCCCTGCATGTGCAAAAACAAAAAAAACTGCATATGCAAACACACACACACAAATAAACATGTGCACACGCACACACATGCAGCATGCTAGCCAATGTCAGACTCACATACATGCATCCACAAACAGAGTACTGGAGAGTGTGCTGCTGCCGGTGCAGGAGCCGTCAGACTCCCGGGGAGCAATAATCATGCTCTTCATTAGAGTCAGCCAGCTCGGCCCACTGCTGCTGCTGCTGCTGACTCCTCACTGAGAGAGCCGAGCTGCCTGTGCAGACATGGGGAAACAGCCACCCTGTCGCAGCAGACGCTGCCAACCCGGGGCAGGCCCCGTAGCAGGCGGCTCTCTCACTGTCTCCTTCACATCCAACTGGTACGAGACGCCGCACCGTTTTCAACAGCGGCCTTTTGTAAGAATCTGATGCTCGGGCGCCCAGCGCGTCTCATCTGTCACGCTCAGTGGTTTTGATACAGCTGAAACCAGCTACAGAAGCACTGGCAGGCTAAACTCGCTGCCGGCCTGCACCCATCACCCTCTCTGCCCGGGTTGTGTTGTCCGTGAGGCACTCTTAGTTTTTAAAAGATGATCGCACATTTCCTCCACTCACACGGTGATAAATAAATACCCTTTTATATATATATATATATATATATATATATATATATATATATATATATATATATTTTTTGCTAAGCCCAAGTGAATATATTTTTGAGCCTCCCATACTGAGCCTGTTTCCTTCTGCTTTAGCTCCGCGCCGCAAACCTCAATGCATAGCCTACCTCAGCTGCATGAAATAGCACCCACCCATCCGGGCCACAAAACCACAAACTTCTGAGTGAGTACAAGCAGAAAGCGTACTGTAGCAAAGAAGGAGAGGGACCCGGAAAAAAAAGATGAAAAATAAAAACACTACATGCGCAAGTTGTGAGGAGGGGAAGAGAAGAACCTGATACTCACTGATCAAAAACAACTGCTTGGCCCTAATGCAAATACACACCAATATCCACCACTCACATCTGTACACACCCTTATAGATGTATCACTCATATTTATACACATAGAAGAATATACCCATTCACACACAGCCGCAGATACCACCACACACTTGCACACACACACACAAGGATTACACATTTTTGATAGACACACACATGCACAACCACACACACACACACACACAACTGCGTGTGCACACCTATGCTGACATTTCTAGGAACCCAGTGTTTTCTTTCTTTTCTAAAAATGTTGTTTCCTATAACCGCAAGGCATTTCTTACATGTTGTGCTCGCACGAGTGCGTAGGAGACAAAAAAATCACTTTATTAATTTGGACAAGGACCCTAAACTGACTGGTGCGGGTAACAGCGTTGCAGTATTCAGTGAGGCCGCTGCTGCATATTGTGGCTGTACTTGCTGTGATGCTAGACAGCTGACCGTCGGTTTAATTGTTTTAAAACGATGGTAAAAGCGTGTTCCTGTGTGTGTTTATCCATCCGTTTACTTCCCCCCACTGGCTCCTCTGTGGGATCATGTGATGCTGGAGTCTGTGTGAGCAGCGTTTACGTTGACGTCTCCACCATGCACTCAGGGTTGTGCAATCAACCAGGACTGGGCACTATTTCACTCACTATGCATTGTTTACATCTACTTTTATTTTCTATCTTCCTATCTTCTGTTCTTTGCTTATCTTTCTGTTAATTAAGAGTATTTTTTTATTGAATTGTTTCATTTCGTTGCGGTGATATCTACACCTGTTTGCTGTAAGCACAACTAAACGATTTCCCTTTGGGGCAAATAGTTATCTTATTTTACTTTATCGTATCTTATCATCTCAACTTATATATTATATATATTATATTATATTATATTGTATTGTGTTATATTATATTAGAGATGAATGCACCAATTCATTAGAGTCACTTGACAGGCGACTAACGCTGAAGTGTAATTCAGTCCTCAGTGTTAATTATATGAACTATAACCTATACTTATATAGTGCATTATTTTTATCCATTTATTCATTTATTGGACAAAGATTGTCCACCACCACTTCACAAGTCCCATTCCTTTATGGAAACATGATGTCGTGTTTGGATTCATTCAATAAAACCAGTTTATCAAGCAAATATGTAGCAGAAAATGTGGCAAAATAGGGGGAAAACCCAAAGTGTAAAAATAAAGTTTACTGCGGACAAACTCACAATTACACACACACAAACGAGCGCGAGCGCGCGCGCGCACAAGCAGATGTTGTTGTTGTTTGTTCTCTCGGTGTTAGTTAGCCTGTTGCTTCTACACAACTCCGTATTCACCATCCTGTCAACCTGCCTCGAAGAGCGTTGTGTTTGCCAACTCGTGGGTCAATTTAGGACGAGGTTAAGAGTCCTTGTAAACACTGGAGGCACCCTTCCAAAATCAGCAACACGGACAGACGTTGCTTTTTCGGGCTATTCCCGCTTTCTCGGGTCACAATTTGGTGCGGATTTTGTTCGCTTGGGGGTTAGCTCATCCCCGGAGCCCATTGTAACCTCTGTTTCTCAACCACAACAGGAACGAAGCAGTGAGAGGCAGCAGCAGCAGCATCAGCAGCAGCATCAGCAGCAGCAGCATCTCGGGTTGTGTTCGGGGATGGCGGTATCCTGTTGTTATGCGACAGGAGCGAGACGTTGCCCCGCTGGTTCAAAACGTCTTTCAGCGGGCCCAGACACTTCAGCCGGGGGAATTGACGGTGGCGCTTCCTTCCCACACAAACTCACACTACCGTTGAAATTGAAATTTCTGTGAACATAACACTTAACACCCCCCCCACCACCACACCCACACACACACACACACACACACACACACACACACACACACACACACACACAGTGATGACGACACGGGGAAAGGTGAGAGGCTTTGGCCACACTTGTGTGAGTGTGAGAGCACCTTGTCAACAGGAAAATTACCCAGAAACCCTCCACTACAGTATTTACCTGCGTTACACTGACGGACGTAAAAACATACACCTAGCAAGGGAGCAGGCTACCAAAACTGAGTGCAAGGACGTGATGTGAAAGAGTAAAAAAAAATATATATATATATATATATATATATATATATATGCTACGTTATTGTGTTAATGCTTGCTTACAAATGATTTGCTCGTATATGTATGAGATCTCTCCCTGAACGTGATGGCACCGCAGGTATACGCGTTGTAATAGGAGTGTGAGGTTTATTGACTTTACACCATATTGTGAATTTGAGTTTCAGACTTGACCACAATGTGAAAATCATCCCGCACTCAGGGCTGTCAATTTATCTTATTTTTCCGCAACATTTTCCACTCACAAGTGAATCAGCGGTGCATCAGCAGTACACAGGGAACTACATGTGTTGCTCTGCTTTATCTCTGTACCGACGGCAGCGCAGGAAAAACTTCTCTGCTGGCCGGTGTTTCACCCCATGTTGTCTGCATGCAGAAACTCTCACAGCTCTCCACTAGGTGGCCACATAAACCACAAAAACCACAGCGCACGCTCAGAGACGACGCTGGGTGTACGTCCCATAGCAGCAGGGCCGAGGCTCAAATCGTTGTTTCAGAGCTTTTCCTATCCTGTATTTTCAACCGCACAGGCATAAACAGCCACAATACAGTGAGCGGCAATATAATCATTCCATCACATCCTCTGAAAAGACAACTGCATGTACTTTTCTGTAGGTGACAACTCATTTGAAAACTATTTGCACGGTTCAGATGTGGCCTGCACTATTAATTTTGCATTTGCAAGGCGGCTGAGACAAATGCCAAAGTCGTCTACAAAACACCATCCCTCTACAGACTTTACGTCTATCCTAAGTCGAAAACTGTCTCTTCCTCGCGTCGTCCATATTAAAAATATCCTTAAAAGTGTTCACATAAAGTTGCATTTCAGTATAAACTGCCATTTAAGCGCTGTTGTATAATGATGAACACTATATTTTTTTGCAAATATAATGCCTAATGAACCCATATTGGTGACTCAAGGTAACCAATATGGGTTCATAACTCGTGATAGTTTAGTAGGGAAGAAATACAACCACCATTGCATTACATTACTCTGAAGTAATGCTGGAATCTGTAAGTTTAATTAAGTGTTTTTAAATTGAGATATGCAAATGAGATGCATATAAAATAGCACTGCACAGCACAACAAAGACAGCCCAACAAATGGCGTAGCAGCTGAGAATAGCTGAAAGAGATCTGTGTTTCTCAAATAACCCTGGTTTGATTTTACAGGTCATTAACCCACATGCATGTCATCCACTCACTAAGATCCTCCACGTCTAACAACAAGCTCCTATTGTCTGCACGGTGGAGCAGGTAAGTGACTCTCAGCTGTTCTCTGAGACGGCAGAGGGAACGGTGGAAAGGATTGTCACTGACCCTGCACACCCGGACACAACACCTGTTTTAAAAAACCCCCCCCTCGAGAGACTGGGTCCTTGGAGACTCGAGAAAACCAACCACCTCGTTACACAATCTCTGGAGTGCTCCTCATTTCCCTGTACAAAACCCTGCTGTAATCCTACAACTGTTACGATTGAGCACACTTAAGCTGCCAGTTAAGCCTCAAGAAACAAGATCAGTTCTCAATAAGCCCGTTATATCATGTACACTTTTCTGTTCGGTAAAACTAGTTCACTTCACTAGTCCAATGCATCGCTGGAGTCGCCTTATCTAAATCCACCAATTTGTCTGATTTGCCAAATGGACACACGGTAGTGAAAATGCAGAATTAAGCTCCTGTCGTCCTTATTTGATAAACTTCAGTATGCACCACATATCCCTGTCTTGGTTTGTGTACCAGTGACACCAGCACAAACTCCATACGTTGCATTTAATAAGGAAGTAATGGGATGCTGAATCTGGACTGATAACCATTTTTACACAATATAATTTTCTTGTCAGCTATGTCAGTGTAGCCGCAGATCGGGTCACAGATCCACCACCCCACCATTGGTGAGAATCAGTGCCACTGTTCATCATGTCAGCTAGCAGCAGGCCAGAGATCCAAACCCTGGAAACTGGGGCCCAGCAATTAAGCACCTGATTCAAAAATTACATACACACACACATACACACATACATACATACATACATACATACATACATACATACATACATACATACATACATACATATACACACACACATATATATATACACACACATAATCAAAAATCATACACACAAACACATACCACCACACTCACAACATTATGCGTATACAGTATCTACACACACTCACTGTTACAGTCAATTTGATGATAACATGCAAAAAATATGGCATGCTCACTTTCATACTCTGACAGTACCACACACACACACACACGCACACACACACACACACACACACACACACACACACACACACACGAGAGCACGCGGAGGCATGCATGAAAATCTGTCACACTCGTGCACACACTTAAACAGTCTGACACCCGGATGCCAGTGTGTTTGGGAAGAGGTGCGGGGAGTGTTGGCGTGACGCTGTGACCTGCGTTTGAACCGCCGACCTGTGTAACTCACCCCTATTGATGGCAGGCCACGCACTTGTTCACTCACAGCACAGCGCCTCAGTAAGCACAGCATGGCCCGAGGGATGCTAGGCGCTGGTGTGTGTGTGTGTGTGTGTGTGTGTGTGTGTGTGTGTGTGTGTGTGCATGTTTCATAGGAGTGGGGGGGGGGTATGGGGCAACAATAGACTCGTCCAAAATACATGTAAATATTACCCCAGTAAAACTGCAACCTTGCCCAGTGGTCAGATTTCCCAGTCACATTTTTAAGCTTGAAAAACAAATTGAGAAAGACTGCGAGAGAGGCGAGAAAGACGAGTGATGCAAGAGCGAGACGAACATATATTATGTCCGGCAGGAACGCTCAGTAAATGCTAAGTGGATAACGTCGTGGTTTGTGCCCTTATGGTTTTCCTCTGACCCTCCTTGGTGCTTCGCAGAGACAGCCGGGTCATCTGTTGTAGGTTTAACCTCTGATATGTAAGGCACAACAAATCAATGCACTGCAGAGCTGCAAATCAATGGCATGAATTCAATTTTGTTTTCCTTTGGGGTCAATTAGTGAGTCCAGCCCTTCTCTGGCCTGTGAGTTTTACAAAGCAGTTGACCTGAATTGACCCACATTATAAAAGACGGGCCGAAGTGCAAAACAAAGTTGTGTTAACATGTCTGCGTAGGCCACGCGTTTACACAACGCAGTGATCGGATGTCTAGCTCTGTCTGCAGAAGTGTGCAACTAGGTCACATACACCCTGTGAACTAGTAGTGTGTTTCTGTTTGTGTGTGTAACAAATGTGTGCACGTGATCGTGTGTGCTGCAAGGGAAAATTACACATAGCACAATGGATGTGCGTGCGTGCGTGCGTGCGTTCGTGCGTGCGACGCACACACACACACACACACACACTCATGGGGACCAAATGTCCCCATGAGGATAGAAAAACCAGAAACCAACTACCTTGTGGGGCCATTTTATGGGACCCCACAAGTGAAAGGGTCTAATTTAGGGTTAGGACTTGGGTTTAGGGTTAAGGTTAGAATTAGGGTTAGGTTAAGGTTAGGGTAAGGGTTAGGGTTAGGCATGTAGTGTGCGTGGTTAAGGTTAGGGTACCTGGCTAGGAAATTAATGTAGTCAATGAGGGGGCCCACAAGGATAGATTTGTGAGTATATATATGTGTGTGTGTGTGTGTCTGAGGTAGCTTCGTCTCTAACCCGACAGTGCAGTTGACAGAGAGCAGAGCCACTTTCTCCCCATAAATGATTTATTTCCTTTTAATGTACATTCTCTAATTTTGCATCAAGGCCCCAATGCAATATTTGTGGTTCTATGGGATCCTATATGAAATATTAAGCGAGACGTCTTGAGCTTCAAGGAATTCCCCACTACATGCTTTCATTTATAGCACAAGTTGGCATGTCCTTATCCATGACGCATCATCCGTTTCAGACGCTGGAACAGAGCCACTCGAGACTAAAACGCTACCGGTGTACCAGTGGAGCCGTTGCAAGAGCTTCTACTTTTCATTGTGTGCAACACTTCCAAGTGTGAAATACTGTTGCGCTGACGTTTCACTCCCCAAGAGAAATGTCTGAAAAATTGTAATGGTGTTCTCCCCTTAGCCACCTAAAGGCACGCGGTGTGATCTGGCAGCTGGTTATGAGTCGCAATATCGCTGTTTGTTTCTTCTAGACTAACATTTGACAACGAGCGGACAGCTGCAGCGGTGCTAATGTGAGATGCATACTACAATGGCCTCTGTGTTCAATTGCAGTGAATAATGAACAGGAAGGTCTGGATTTGTAAAAACCATCATACGACTGACTATATACAGGACACTTCAGCATAATTTTTCTTTTTCAAGGGAAGCCACTTTTGAGCCGGGCCTGCTAAGACCACTCACCGAACTAAATATGAACAACTGCAGGCAAATGGGCACAAAAGGGGTCCCAGCTAAAATCAGAACTAGTTCACACTCAATGGTAAATGTGAATTAAGACCATGTTTTAAAGTTGTATTATAAATATTACATGTAATGCGATAAGAATTGTGTTGTGTTAACTGCTCGAAAAGGATATAAACTTCGCCGTCCCTGGAAAAGTGAACTAATCTTAATTTGTCGCCATTACCCTAACATATCTGATGTACAGAGGCTCGGGTAATGTTTGAGGAATATAAATGGAGGCAGGTGCCAGAGTATCTGCCAAACCAATCATACGGCCCCTAGGGTGGAAGTAACAGAAATGAGGGTGCGGAGGCACTTAGTTCCTCTCCATAGTGAAACATACGGTCTCAACGAAACACAAGCGAGCTTTGGGTTCAGGGAGCGAATCTGACAAAGGTGTTGTACCCCTGAGCACCCCGCTTGACTTGGTTTTGCTTTCTTTGCCAAGTGCTGCTACAAATTTCAGCACATCCGTGCTTTACTGTCAGACGCGTGGTGCGCTAATGTGAGTGTAATGCTGTTGCATGGGTTGCCGCTCGGTGACGGACCAGAGACGGACGCGACGTCTAGCTACGAAGGCAGCGACTCGGTGAAAGGTGGGCAGGTCACTTGACTTAGGCAGTCCTCATCATCAGTCCCCCCGCACCACATGGCAAACGAGTGGCATAGCCTTTTTTTTTTTTTCCAGGCAGCAGTATCACAGCTCTGATCTGTCACCCTTCGCTTGCCTTAATGTGCGAAAGCAAGACGTGTTGCGCCTATTAGCACTTCTTGGCAAGGCTGGCATGCTGATCCCTTATCCCCGGGGAGCCCAGCAATATGGTGCCGCACGGTCGCCGCCCGCCAGCCCTGGCTCCCGCTGTCACAACGGATCAGGCCTTGCCCGGCCAACAACACCACCACCAGCTCCTCGAACACACCTCCATCACTGAGGCTGGCTGGCTGCCACTCAGCCGCCGTGACAGCACCACCCCCACCCCAAAAACACTACACGACTGAGGGTCCTGTAAAAAGAACAGAAAAGAGTGGTGTTCCTGTTTTTTTTCTAAATGGGTAGGGGGTGTCACCAACGCCGCCCGAATGCAGGGATTCCAGATGGGGCGACCGCACTTTAAATGGCTGCACTCTCCATAGTGTGTACTAGAGATTGCGTGACGGATCCAGAGATACAGATGGATTAAGTTTGTCAGTCTTTCCATAGAGGAGTTTAACAGCAAGGGAGACGGGGGCGGGGAGACGGGGGCAGGGGGAGCGGCAGCAGCAGGTTTATGTCAAAAATCACTCTATTTGGTTATTTGGTTATTTTTTTCAGCTGTTCGTTATTTGGCATCAGCTCTTAAATACACTAGTTATAGAATAACTATATATTTTAATAACTATATATATTTGGTATAGTACCAAAAAGGATATTCCTTTGCATATGAATATTTAGGAATGTAGATTTAAGTATTTACATCTATATCAATGAATAGAATAAAATGCCACATCCTATGCGACAAAATTTTATTACCTAACTCCCTGTGTCCAGCACCGGCCTGAGGAAGCAGTGAAAGTGTAACACTGCAGTTCAGTAAATGAGATCATTTTTTATTTCACCAAGTTTCCTCGTCCTAAGTCTTACTAATGGGGCTTTTTTTTTATGATGGGGCTTTTGCCTTTTGCCAGCACTTTCTGATCTCACGTTGTGCACGTGAATTATCCATTTCTATATATATCAACATCTACGTCTCCGTCATACTCTGGGAATTTAACCAGTTGATATTTGAAAGGGGCAAAGAATGTTTTTAGACACATTAGTCACAGAAAGTAATATATGGCGACAGGCATGGGCGCAAGTCCATGAATACTGGGATGGCATCCAGCGCTTTTACCTGTGCTCCCGTCCATAGGGTTAGTGGTTGTGTCAGGAGGGGCATCCGATGTAAAATTTTGTCAAATCAGTATGCGGATTGACAAGACCATACCGGCTTGGTCAAAGCCCACGTTAACAACGGCCAGCATTGGTGCTGTGCCCTCACATGGTCCTGCTGGAAACTGTAAAAATCTGCTGTGGCAACCCCTGAAAAACAGGCGAAAAGCTGAAAGAAGAAGTCACAAAAGTAATGATTCCTGTTGGTAGTTGATCAGCAATGTAATGCAGCCACAGATATTAAAAATGATTCGTTTAAAAAAAAAAAGAACGACCAAAAACCTGCAGTATTTGTGCAGCTCTCTGAACAAGAAAAACAAGGGGTCGAGGTGTGATGATGGAACTAATTCACCTCCATAGATGTGTGCACGTTTAATCTTTGCAGCAAACTCAGCTAGGTGTCTTCGTCGGGCTGTGAGACATTCCTCGTGAGGAGGGCGGTGTCCGCTGTCAGTTAAGATGAACTGGCCAAGGTGGAAATACGAGGGCGACGCAAAACTCTGAAGATGTGAACATGCAAAAAGTTCCACTCAGCACACAGGCTATAATAACACAACCCACATATTAAGACCGGGGGAAGAGTCAAAAACAAAGCCCTTATCTGGAGCTGATGATATAGTGAGTGAGTGGTCTCTCCGTCTCGGCAAGGAAAGACAATGTAAGATCCTCTGACTCATCAGGATTCCACCTAGTTTGAGTTTCACAACTGATGCACAAAATGGCACACCCTGACAGGGCTAAACCACGATTACTGCTCTCCTCTGTGGTAGGCGGACAATTTATAGGAAACTGAAATTGGCCTGTTTTTGTTTTTTTAATGGGTTTTCTTTTTCCCCCAGTTTGTCCTTAACATTTCTTTTCTCCATCAAAACATGCAGTGCTGAGCTAACTTCAGTTTGCTCTGAAACCACTTTTTTTTCCCCCCAAAATAAAGTCTTTGCTTTATACGCCGAAGGTACAAAATACAGTCTCCTTCAGCTTAATCCATCTTTTTGTTGCTTTACGTCTTGAAATTGCTCCTCAAACTCGTCTGCTCTTTATCTATATGTCATCCTTCCTTCAATATTAAAAAGCATTCAACAGAGAATCATGGTTTTCAGTTGGATTCATGCCGTCAGTCTTTATTGTTTGAGGGCTCCTAATATTTTGGACAAGCTGTGTCTTTATATGTGATAATATATGTATGCACCATGCAACACTAGATATGTCTGTTTTTTCAGATAGCAGGGAAGTGGAGGGGTGGGGGTGGCTATAGCTGTTGAATGGGGGATTTTGTGCACCATCTTCTTGCATTTTGGTGTCAGTTGCCTCCCAGACAGCACCGCACGGCCTCACCCACAGAGCGACACAGTGTATATGGGGCTGTGTGCACGGCCGTGAAATGTAAAGGTCAGGCTAATGGAGGGGTTTGCAACACGTTGTGACAGCATCAGTGCAGCCTGCCTTACCTGCCTGTCACAACCATAAATACCTACGCCGCATCTGTACACACGTTAACACCCCCCCCACACACACAGACACGCGCGCGCTCGCCATCACGTATATTTTCCAAGAGTTTATATTACATGAAAAAACAAAAGCAGTGGAGGCCTGCCGTGACACCGTGGCTTCCAGCAATGCGTAGGAACCCCCCAGGAGGGGCCTTGTTATCCCAGCCGTCACCACTGAACCTCCATGCCACCCTGGCAGCGCCCACAGGGCACCTCGTGGCATGGCGCTGCACGGTTGTCACGGCGCCATCGTGGGACACGATCTGACCCTGAAATTAAATTAAAATTACATCTGCCAGGGGTAACGCCTGGATTGGAAGGGATACTGGAGCCCTGCGATGGGAGCAGGGGATAGGAGATGCAGGGCAAGGGATGGGAAAAGAGAATGAGAGGGAATAGGAGGGGGGGCAGTGCAAGGCGGGAACGGGGGGGGGCTTGTTCGCTCATCTGTCGCAGCTCCATGCCTGGCTGGCCGTGCTCCTATTAACACTGACAAGACAAAGGGGTGACACATCCCCGCGTGTGCCATGGGCCTGTGAAGATTTATACACACACATGCGTGCACACATGGTCGCCTATGTCAAGGTGCACTGCACAGACTGCACAGACTTGGTGTTCAAAACGCTGGAAACCTCGTTTTCGATTCCAAAATACAACCCGTTTTGTGCAAACCATGTCTCGGCTGTGTGAAGGCTTAAAAAAATCCCTTTTTCCAACCTGTCTCCGCCATTTCCCACTAACCTCACGACCACGACAGATATGATAAGTGAAATCAGCAGGAGTCATAGCTTTCACCTGGATTCAATTGGTTGCGTATTTCAAAGTGCATTGTTCTGCGCAATCTGCACACACTCGTTTGTATCAGTAAGCACACTGTGTCAGAATCTAGGATATGGGTTTCTAATTCTGCATGTGGGTTTCACTTTCACAGGACCACAATCAGTAAAGCAAGCATCCATATCGACAAGTTCCAAAGAAATTTAGAGGCAACTGTCAGAAGCAAAATGGCAGAAGAAACGAAACCTAATGACTGATATACATCATAAAGACGTGTCTGTGTGTGAGCATGTTTGAGTGTGTGTGTGTGTGTGTGTGTGTGTGTGTGTGTGTGTGTGTGTGTGTGTCAGGCGGTCAGACCAGTTCGAAACATCGCAGAAGAAGTGTTGTATCGACCCCTTGAGGCTGGAGCAAGCTGCCATCAACCGTTCCAACTGGCGGGAGATCTGCCACGGAGGTATAGAACAGCTGGAAATGGAGAGGAATGTGGGGGGGGGGCAACAGAAAACACTAAGGAGACACACAACCATGCCTGCCCCCACTACATCAGACTTCATATGCCCAACGTGCAATAGAACTTGTGGATCAAGAATTCGACTCCACAGTCATCAAAGAACACACCATTAATGAGGAGGGATATCATCATCGGACTCGATGGACTACCAGCCAAGCAAGCGCGCGCGTGTGTGTGTGTGTGTGTGTATAAATGGTAAATGGACTGCATTTATATGGCGCTTTTCTAGTCTAGCGACCACTCAAGGCACTTTACAGTGTATGCCTCAAATTCAGCCTCACACACACACACACACACATTCCTGCACTGAGGGTGGAGGCTGCCATGCAAGGTGCCAACCTGCTCATCAGGAGCAGTTAAGGGTTCAGTGTCTTGCTCAAGGACACTTCAACACGCTCTCTGAAGGAGCCGGGGATCGAACCAGCCACCTTCCAATTTCAAGACGACCCGCTCTACCTCTTGAGCCATGGCGCCCCACTGCGTGTGTGTGTGTGTGTGCGTGTGTGCATGTGTGTACGTCTACCTGTGTCTCTCAGTCCCTCGCATCATGTCCTTTCACTCAATTTTGGTGGCCTGCTCCATTGCTAGGCAAGTTGAGTTATTCACAGTGTTTGTCTGGTGTTGCAACAGCGCTTGCATCGCCACGTGTCGCGTCGGGGGATCAGTGTAATGCAGGTAAATACTGTCGTGGAGTGTTTCTGAGTAAATTTCCTGTTGACAAGGTGCTCTCGCATTCACACAAGTGTGGCCAAAGTGTCACCGTGTCGTCATTACTGTGGTGGTGGTGGTGGTGGTGGTGGTGGGGGGGGGGGGTTAAGCGTCATGTTCACAGAAAATTCAACGGTAGTTTGAGTTTGTGTGGGAAGGAAGCGCCAACGTCAATTACCCCCGGCTGAAATGTCTGGGCCCGTCAAAAGGCATTTTGAACCAGCGGGCAACATCTCGTTTCTCTAGCACAACAACAGGATACCGCCATCCCCGAACACAACCGAGACACTGCTGTTTCTCACTGCTTCGTTCCTGTTGTGGTTTGAAAACAGGTTACAATGAGCTCCGGGGACGAGCTAACCCCAAGCGAACAACCTGTCGACGAAAATCCGCACGACATTCGGAACCGAGAAAGTGGGAATAGCGTGAAAAGCAACGTCTGTCTGTGTTGCTGATTTTGGAAGTGTGCTCCCAGTGTTTACAAGGACTTTAACCTCGTCCTAAATTGACCCACGAGTTGGCAACCACAGGCTCTTCGAGACAGTTTGACACGATTGTAAAGGACAGAAAAGAGTTGTGTAGTAGCAACGTGCTAACAACGAGGGAACAGAATTTAGAACAAGAAAATCAGTGCTAATGGAAAGTAGACACTTGTGCGTGTGTGTGTGAGTGCGTGCGGGCATGCGTGCGTGCGTGTGTGTGTGAGACACATCATGACTCCCAAACAGCTTGGCTGATAGATGGGGGTTGGCAGAAAGTGATGCCAAAGCACACTGAACTTTAGGACATTTCTGCTTCTGACAGCTTCAACAAGCAGAGGGCACACGGCGGTCACCGGGGGCATGGCTCCGGTCATCAGGGGCTGGCACAACACCGTGATTGGGAGAGAAGACGGGGTGTGTGTGTGTGTGGGGGGGGGGGGGGTAGGGGCTATGGCTGAGGGAGGGGGGGAGGGGGAGGGGGCGGTTGCATGAGGCGTTGCGGTGTCGCTGTAATGTCAACCCATGTCAAGTGCAATCATCGTTAGCTGTAATTTTCTGAGCAATTAGAGCGCTTATATTGAGAACGCTAGCCAGCTGAAAAACACAGAGGCTAGCTGAAGGAGCGCCTCACAGCTACGCTGGGCAAACATGCACACACACACACACACACACACAATATGATGGCGACTGCCAACTATCAACACTTTGACCTGTTACTTTTCTCTTTCCTGTCCCGGTTGTCTATTATCTACTTTTCTCCCTTTTTTTTTTTTTAATCCAAGAAAGCTAGAATTCAGCACCATGTGTATACTGTAGTGGAGGGCAAACAACACTGACTCATTTGTAAATGAAAATTAATCAAGGGGTAAGGTCCTGTAAGGAAAACGGGCATAAATAAATCAGATGGACGGTATTCTTGTTTATAATCACGGTCAACTGCGTGATGACCGTCAACGACTTGAGATCTTTGTATGCATTATATACGTCAATGGCTGCGATGTATTTCTGAGATGAAGTAACACGCTGCCCATGAGTTGTTGGGGATCAAATGATCATGCTCACAACATGGATGAACTCATCCTGATTTTATGAAAACCAAATATGATAGATGGGTTTTGTCGATACTAATCAGAATACTAACACGGGAAAAATACTTCCCGTTCACTGTTAGTTTGCTGCCTTTATAAATTGGTAGTATTCAGAATATTCTTATTCGTGTGCATCAGATTTCTGCAACAAGGCTGATTCATGGAGCGATTGCAAACTATTGCAAACTCTCCAGTGGCATAACGGTACACTGTTAATTTGGAAGTATATGTTATGCATATTTTAATGTATATACAAAGATTCCTGATTGCTTAAAAAAGACAAATGTTTTCATTTAATCCACAAATTCCTGAGGGTTAATCTTTGTCCCTGGGTGTTGAATTAAATCCCTGGCTGTAAAAATGAATCTACATAGTTCCCTTTTTGAAGGCTGGGTGTTGAATTAACACTCAGAAATACTATATGTACTGCAGTGTTGACACGTTAGTAGGGATAGGCTCTAGCATCCCCGCGACCCTGACAGCAGGATAAGCGGTTTGGATAATGGATGGATGGATGGTTGTTAATTAAGCAGCACTATGTATTTAACGTGTGTGTTTATCTTGTTTTGCACATTACTTGCAAGTGTGTGTGTGTGTGTGTGTGTGTGTGTGTGTGTGTGTGTGGTTTTGGGTTTCTGTACGTGTGTGCCGATGTTCTCGTGTGTGTGTGTGTGCGCCACAGTGAAGACCCGTTTACATAGCATGAACTGAACCCGATATTAAACTGGAGTATTTTCTATTCTCTGAACTGGTGGAAAGTAACTAAGTACATTTACTCAAGTATTCTATTTAAGTATCATTTTGAAGTACTTGTACTTTACTTGAGTATTTCCATTTTCTACTAGTTTATACTCGTCCACTACAATTGGGAGGCAAATGTTGTATTTTTTAATCCACAACATTTATTTGATACATTCAGTTATTTGCAGATTGAGATTAACAATATAAAACATAATCAACAAATAAATTAGGATGTATGATTATGGATTAAGATAAGCCTATATTGATCGGGGGTTCACAAGCTGCCCAGCAGTATATAAAGTCGTTAAAATAAGCCCCTCCTTTACCAGCTGCACCATTAACTACATATTAATGTATCATTAATTATAATACGATAAAGTAATATGTATTATTCTGAAATGGGCCATTCTGCATAAGGAGTACTTTTACTTTTGGTGCTTTAAGCCTATTTTGATCCTAATACTTTTGTGCTTTTACTTAAGTCAGCATTTTAATGCAGGACTTTTCCTTGTAACAGAGTATTTCTACACTGTGGGGTTTCTACTTTTACTCAAGTAAAAGAACTGAGTACTTCTTCCACCACTGATTCTCTGGGATATTCTGTCTTCGTAAATGCATTCCCCTCTTCCTTAGCCTGTCTCTATCTTCCATCTGACAAACTTTCTCTATTCCTCTGGATATCTTTGTAAAAAACTCAGTTCATTTAAGATTTTTAAAATAAGCATTCTAGTGACGGTAACACGTCATTTTAGCCAAATTAAAGAGTAAAAGAAGTCAATTATTTTGTCTTCAAAGTCATCTAGTTTACTGAGGCATACAATTTGATAGAAATACGTGAAACATAATACGTCAAGATACCCTTTTAAATATCGAAATGTCCGTATCAAATGAATGCAGTCAGGTAGGTTTTGTTGCAGACATGGGTGCATATTTCATATTCTGCAGCATCGCTGTGGTGTGACAGCACCATGATTTGGACAAAGCGCTTCAATCTGACACACTTAATAGGGGCATGTGGTCCAAGTCCTTCTCGCTGGCGCTCTAGGTGATGACTGACTGACTCTCCGTCCCCACCCAAGCGCTTCCATACGCGGACACACACATATACACTCTGACACCACCTTGGCACCGTGCCCAGGCCTCTCCTCCTCCTCCTGTCTCACTCCCCCCTCCGCTATCCGCCATTCGTTACGCTTGAGCACTTACACAGACATATATATGTTCACATGGACCCTACCACACATAACACGGTTACACACACAAACAACTGCACACATGCACAGGGTGAAAAACATGGAAATGCACAGCACTGCCCCTGCCGCTGTGATTTTGAAGGCCCATGTCAATACACATAAAAGTGAACTGTGCTGACATCATGTGACATTAGATAAAACCAGGTTATTTGTTGTATCACTGCACCACCAAAAAAAAAAGACTGCAGTGCATTTACAGTTGTATTAATTATTTTGTACTGACGTGGTGAAATAAACTGTGAAAAACGGAGAGAAGAACCTATGTGTAAAGTGTCTCGGTCAACCGTATGGATACGGATACATAAAACGACCCAGCATACACAAATATGAGAATGTCAGTTACAGATGTCAGATCAGATCTGGCAGTATTTGCCAGTTGCCCTT